>NW_016157325.1:365468-369487 GCF_001687245.7 Rhagoletis zephyria | reverse complement strand
TCCTTCCTATAAGCACCTACCATTAGAATGTCTGCACAAGTTCAGTTTCTAATTCGTCTGACTTATGGTTCCGAAGTTATAGATGATAAAAAATTCCACGGCTATGGGATGTGCCACGCCCCCTTTTACAAACTCATTTATATATGCCATACTATAAGGGCCTACCATAGACATGCATGCATACCAAATTTCAAGTTCGTGTGACTTATGGTTCCGAAGTTATAGTTGATAAAAAATTCAACGCCTATGAGATGTGCCACGCCCCCTTGTACAAACTCATTTATATATGCCATACTAAAAGCGCCTACCATAGACATGCCTGCATACCAAATTTCAAGTTCTTGGGACTTATGGTTCCGAAGTTATAGCTGACAAAAAATTCCACGCCTATGGGCCTATTATAAGCACCTACCATAGATAAGTCTGGGTACCAATTTTCAATTTCATGTGGCATATTTTTCCGAAGTTATAGCTGACAAAATATTCCACGCCTATGGGATGTGCCACGCCGCCTTTTACAAACTCGTTTATATATACCCTACTATAAGAACTTCCATTGATATGTCTGCATCTCAAATTTCAAGTTCGTGGGACTTATGGTTCCGAAGTTATAGCTGATAAAAAATTCAACGCCTATGGGATGTGCCACGCCGCCTTTTACAAACTCGTTTATATATACCCTACTATAAGAACTTCCATTGATATGTCTGCATCTCAAATTTCAAGTTCGTGGGACTTATGGTTCCGAAGTTATAGCTGATAAAAAATTCAACGCCTATGGGATGTGCCACGCCGCCTTTTACAAACTCGTTTATATATACCCTACTATAAGAACTTCCATTGATATGTCTGCATCTCAAATTTCAAGTTCGTGGGACTTATGGTTCCGAAGTTATAGCTGATAAAAAATTCAACGCCTATGGGATGTGCCACGCCGCCTTTTACAAACTCGTTTATATATACCCTACTATAAGAACTTCCATTGATATGTCTGCATCTCAAATTTCAAGTTCGTGGGACTTATGGTTCCGAAGTTATAGCTGATAAAAAATTCCACGCCTATGGGATGTGCGCGCCCCCTTCTACAAACTCATTTATATATACCCTGTTATAAGCACATACCATTTATATGTCTGTATACCACATTTCAAGGTCATGTGACTTATGGTTCCGAAGTTATGGCTGATTAAAAATTTCACGCCTATGGGGGGTGCCACGCCCCCTTGTAGGAACCAAATTTTTTCACCCTATTATAGGCCCAGGAGTCATGGCAATACTCTGTCAAAATTTTGTTCGATTCTGTCCGTCCGTTTAGGCTGCAACGTGGCACATACATACATACTTCCACAAATATATAGTAGATTTGTTAGGTAATGAACTGCATTTTAATTCATTGAAAAACCTTAAAAATTAATAAATAAACATAAGTGGCAAACAATGTCATTTTAAATTTGGTACAAAATGTTATGTCCAACTTTGACTTTTTAAACAATTTAATTCTTGTAAAAATGACATACCATTGCACTAAATATTTTTCTATAAAGTTTTTCTTTACTTGTTTATGTGTTTAAATAATGCTACGATTTTGGTTTTAAACTATGCATACTTCATTAAATGTTGTTATTCAAGTGTTTATGTAAGTTAAGAAGAAGATGTCCTCAGATTAACGAAGGCATTCATATACTTTTAGCTTTGCCATACATAACTGCGTCCATTGAGAGGTCATTCAGCACATTTCGGCGTGTCAAAACTTGGCTACTATCAACAATGCAAGAAGACCGCTTTAATGGACTATGCTTGCTCAGCGTTCACCGCAAACTGATTGAGCAAATGGGAGATGAAATTACAGAAAACGTTTTAAAGAGATTTTCTGAGGATATAAGAAAACTTATGCATAGTATTTTAATTGAATATTTCTATTATACATTACCTTAAACATATATGTAATACTTCTATATTGGCAGTAAGCTAACTTCTCAATGTGTAGCGGCAGTGCGCACGAGTGACGCAAGCAGCCACAGTAGAATGCTGAAATGACTCGCTTATATCTAAACGATGTTTGAAAGTTTTTATCCAGACGTCCAATCGACATGTTTGAGATATCGTTGGAAAGGTCTTGCAGAGTGTGTCCTGAAAATGTATTCAAGCTTCATAAAATTAACCGGATTCTTAAAAATTAGGCTAAAGTGTTGCGAAAAAAAAGCTTTTTTGCTTTTGCCGGTTTAAGGGGGCATGTGGGTACACCCAACATGTTTAGTGTTATTCTATAGGCCAATACCTTTCAAATGATACCTTATATATTAAGTTCCGGCTACTAGTTGGAAAGATATAGAGGTAAATGTGTTTTGGTTCGTGTCTCCACTACGAGATGCTTTGGTATGTATGAGGCGTCTGTACGTACCTTCATTTAATTTCTTTCAAACTTTCAGGAATTAAAGTACAAAAAAAAACAAAACTTAGAAGGTTTTGTTCCAGGATATTTTGATTCGTATGCCTGTGTGGGCGTGGCTGCTGCCTGAAATTCGAAAAAGGCAATTTTTTAAACTACCACTGAGGCCGCACTACTCAATCCATGTCATTGATGTGGATATCAGTAGAAGGGTCTTCAAACAAGCTATCTAACGCTATCTTTTGCGTTTATAAAATATAAATATGTCATAACGTTATCGCTTGAAAACTAAAAATCGGGCTGCTGAAAATATACATTTCAGCATTTTCTCAAAAACCGGTCAGTCGCTTTTGTTCTAGGTTTCCACAAATCTAGCCCAAAACCTTAGCTTTCATCTGGTATATAGCCTGTATCTGGGAAAACTCTTGTTGTGGCAATATTGCGATTCAAATTGAAAAAATATCGCTCTAAAAAGGGTCAAATGGTTAAAAATTAGCATATCCGTCTAATTTGGTTACTTTAAGATATAAAAATAATATATCCAGTTCCCCGAAAAAGTGCCCCTTCCCAGATTGCCACTTAAACTGAAATTCCCTGCAAATCGGGGAATTTCCCGCGAGTTGACAAGTTGAAGGATGCAGCTGTGCTGATCACTTCGTACATGTCTTGGAAACCACAATTTGTGTTTATTTTAGAGTTTTTTTTCAGTCATATGCCGAAATTGTAACATTTTTTCCCGGTGACAGGTAATAAGATGAACGGAAATAAGGTCAATTGACTTTATTTCCCACCCTGGTGCGGAATAAAGTCAATTGACATTATTACCTTTTTAAAAACGAAATAAAATCAATTGACGTTATTTCTCTTTCAAATATTAAATTTGCTTAGCTTCGCGGCGGCCCGCGTCAGCGCGCCACACCGCGCGACCGGCGCGCACACCACGTCACGCTACGCCGCGGCCCCCCCGAGCCCCCTTCCCCGTCTCCCACCGTGCTGTAACGCAGGTATATATTTTAAACATCGAGGGCTAATATTCAATAATACTCTATATCTGCACACTTTTCACAAAGATGAGATTCTGATATAAAAATCCACCTAAGCTTTAACTGTCATCAGTGATATTAATGCTACCTTATATAACGACAGGTAATAAGTCCCAGATGGTTTCTAAAATCACAAATTAGTTTTTGTGCAAATTGCAGATAGAGGGTATTAATGAATTCAAGCCCTCGATATTTCACATTTTTATATTTGTAAGTTATTAGATGCAGGGATGCCAACTTGTCTCAAACCGTGCCATTTGTCCCTATTTTACTTCAAATTGCACTTGTTTTTTCAATTTGGCACAAAGTGCCAAAATGGCACTTTTGTAAAAAAAATTACATTTCAATATATTTGTGATATCCTTTGCGTGTACTTCTTTTTCTCAACTAAAATTTTCTAATTTATAAAGGCTATTCAACTGGTTCATCTTATTTTATCATTGCACTTTTGTTTGGAAAATGTAGCTTTATTTTATTGCTAAATGTGAATGATTAAAAGGCATGACACCTTTTTTGGCACCTTTGTTTTTCTATTTGGTACATTTTGGCACTTTTTTATCCTCAATATGGCACCTCATACTAAGGAT
>NW_016157325.1:361266-364403 GCF_001687245.7 Rhagoletis zephyria | reverse complement strand
ATACCCTCCTATAAGCAGCTACCATTGGTATGTCTGCATACCAAATTTCAAGTTCGTGTGACTTATGGTTCCGAAGTTATAGCTGATAAAAAATTCCACGCCTATGGGATGTGCACGCCCCCTTCTACAAACTCATTTATATATACCCAGTTATAAGCACATACCATTTATATGTCTGTATACCACATTTCAAGGTCATGTGACTTATGGTTCCGAAGTTATGGCTGATTAAAAATTTCACGCCTATGGGGGGTGCCACGCCCCCTTGTAGGAACCAAATTTTTTCACCCTATTATAGGCCCAGGAGTCATGGCAATACTCTGTCAAAATTTTGTTCGATTCTGTCCGTCCGTTTAGGCTGCAACGTGGCACATACATACATACTTCCACAAATATATAGGAGATTTGTTAGGGAATGAACTGCATTTTAATTCATTGAAAAACCTTAAAAATTAATAAATAAACATAAGTGGCAAACAATGTCATTTTAAATTTGGTACAAAATGTTATGTCCAACTTTGACTTTTTAAACAATTTAATTCTTGTAAAAATGACATACCATTGCACTAAATATTTTTCTATAAAGTTTTTCTTTACTTGTTTATGTGTTTAAATAATGCTACGATTTTGGTTTTAAACTATGCATACTTCATTAAATGTTGTTATTCAAGTATTTATGTAAGTTAAGAAGAAGATGTCCTCAGATTAACGAAGGCATTCATATACTTTTAGCTTTGCCATACATAACTGCGTCCATTGAGAGGTCATTCAGCACATTTCGGCGTGTCAAAACTTGGCTACTATCAACAATGCAAGAAGACCGCTTTAATGGATTATGCTTGCTCAGCGTTCACCGCAAACTGATTGAGCAAATGGGAGATGAAATTACAGAAAACGTTTTAAAGAGATATAAGAAAACTTATGCATAGTATTTTAATTGAATATTTCTATTATACACTAACTTAAACATATATGTAATACTTCTATATTGGCAGTAAGCTAACTTCTCAATGTGTAAGCATTCCGAAATCAAAGCGAGACAGTCTAGTACGGTTGTTGTCAATGTATTGTGTACTTGAGTGCCGTTTTTGTATATGTGTCATCCCACATAGCATTTGGAAGATTACTTTAATAAAAATCACCTTTATCAGTCTTCTTCGATCACTTGTGATGATTAAAAACTGATTAATCGCTTCCGCGATTAAAAAAAGACTCGAAAATTACTCACGCTTACGCTTGAAAAATGATTTATTGAAAATATATTTAAAAAAATGGGCAATCACAAATTGATCATTCTGGGGATTGAAATGTGCTTTTTCTTTGCTTGTTTAAACAAACATTTGTTTCAGCTGCCTTTGCTTCTAACAGCATAATTTTTTAAGCCTATGTCAAATTTTAAAAATATCAGTGAAGTCGTGGTGTGAAGTGCGTGGTGTAAAAAATTGCAGTGCCTACATAAGTAAGAACATTTAATAAAAAAAATATTAATAATGTCAGCTAAACAATTAAAAAGATTGGCTAAAAAAGAAGCCGAAAAACTAATGTCCCCAAAAAATAAAAGAGTTAATTCAGAGGAAAATGTGCAGGAGCAAATAGAACCAATCCAACCAAGCATTGAAAGTAGTTTCCATCATGTAAATTTAAGCGATATAATTGATATCTGTTCATCTGATACTGAAAGTGATTCAAACGAATTTGATTTGTGCGAAGAACTGGCTAAATGGGCTACCCAATTTTATTGTTGTTGCGAAAATGCAATATTAAAGTCCCAAAGGATGGCAGGACCATTTTAAAAACGCCTTGTTCTGTGATTGAGAGAAAAGTTGGGGAAGGCACGTATGTTCACTACGGACTAAAAAACGGTTTAACTGATTTCTTGGTGGGAAATGATTGGAGATTACCGAATTTAATATTAGATTTCGATATTGATGGCCTGCCACTGTTTAAAAGCAGCTCAAAATAAGTTTGGCCAATACTAGCCAGTGTTGTGGGAACTAGTTATGTGTTTCTTGTTGGCGTATATGAAAGTACTTCAAAGCCAAAATGCGCAAACGATTTTTTACAAGAATTTATTTCAGAACTGAATGTTCTTATGCAAGAGGGGCTAGTTTTTACAAATAACGTTTTCCATATTATCGTGCGCTGTTTTGTAATGGATGCACCTGCAAAATCCTTTATATTGGGAACTAAGGGGCATAGTGGATACTTTTCTTGTGGACGGTGTACACAAAAAGGGCAAATGGTTAACCATCGGCTTATTTTTCCACCAGGATGCGAGTATATGGTTAGAAGCAATGATTCCTTCAGAAATCGCCTTCAGCCGGAACATCATTTAAAACAGTCTACTTCACCATTAGAAATGCTAAACATAAATATTGTATCACAGTGGTCCTTAGATTATATGCACGTTGTTTGTTTAGGCGTAATGCGAACTTTATTAAATGCATGGGTTAAAAAAAAGGTGAAGATTTCTCTTTAGTTTCCTGGAAAATTGAATCAATTTCAAGAGAGTTAAATTTTAATAGAACTAACATAACGAGAGAGTTTAAAAAAAGCCTCGAAGCTTGAAAGATCTTGATAGATGAAAGACAACAGAACTAAGACAATTCTTACTTTATACGGGGCCTTTTATACTGAAAAAAATTTTAAGTACAGAAAGATATACTCACTTTTTAAAATTATCTTTGGCCTTGAGGATACTTTTGGATAAAAATGACTGCAAGAGTAACAACTCCTGTGCTGAAAAGCTTTTAAAATCATTTGTGAACGAGATTCCAACATTATATGGTTTGTGCTTTCTTACATATAATTTTCACGCCTTGTTGCATATTCATGAAGATGCTAAACTTCATGGATCTTTAGATGGAGTAAGCGCCTTCAAATTTGAGAACCATCTACAAAAAATTAAACGCAAAGTTAGGAAGGGAGGAAGTGTTGCCGCACAAATTTATAAGAGGCAAGTTGAAATCAGCTATCTTATAAAAAAGGAAGAAGAACATAAACCGCCTACATCTTTTCGGAAAATTAAAAGCGGAAAAATTTTAAGTCTAAATACGAATGATTTCTTCTTTTCTCTACGCGGCCCTGACAACTTTTACCTGGTTCAGGATAAAATTGTTAAGATAATAGAAATAAAA
>NW_016157325.1:278707-360828 GCF_001687245.7 Rhagoletis zephyria | reverse complement strand
AAATTTTAAGTCTAAATACGAATGATTTCTTCTTTTCTCTACGCGGCCTTGACAACTTTTGCCTGGTTCAGGATAAAATTGTTAAGATAATAGAAATAAAAAAATGTCATAGTGGTCCTGTTTTAATCGGAATAGAAGTAACAAATCTGACGGCTCCCTTTTTGCAACCAATCGAATCAAGTAATTTTGATATGTATTCGGCGGCTGACATCGCTTTTGATAATAAAATTGAATTTTCTACAAATCAAATAAATAAAAAAGTAATATGTTTACGAGATTCTTTTGACAACAGTTATGTTTTCACACCCCAACTTAGCAATGTCGCAGAATAATTTCATCTCTTCTGGAGATTTTCAATACACCCCATCCAATAATTTAACAACTTGTAAGTTAAAACTGGAACCCATTATTTTTCCATGTAAACAAAACGATTTGTTTTTCAGTGCAAAATGTTTACGCTTCTGAAACCAACAGCCTTCAAACTCTTGTACTAGATTTACATGGCGAGATTAAATCTTTTAAGTCTGAAATTTCGAGCTTAAAAGAAGAAATTAAAGAATTGAAGGATGGAAATAAGCGAGCATTTACCAAACTAACAGAGGAGGTCATAGCTGTTAAGCTAGAAAACAGAAGGCACCACAATGACATCACATCAATCGATGAATTTGAAGATTTACAAAAACTTCCTTTGGCCGTTATTGCTGATTTAGAAAAATTGGATGGCTAGATACAACACAATGAAGGCACTCTTAAGCAATTTGTATGTTTTTTATTTAACTTCTTATATGAATTTGGTTATACAAGTATTTTTATAAAAAATTTCAGAAAGAATTCATAGCAAAAACAGGTGGTGACGGACCCGCAAAATTTCTAAGAACCGCCGTCCGAAAAGTATTTTGTGACGAATTGGCTTCTGCTTACAGCTGGAAGGGGACCAGCACTAAGCCAAGCGCCGAAAAGTGCTTTCTAATAACAACTGTTAAAAGTAGGCACAGTGTAGCACAAAATTATCGGCACAGGGAATTTTTCACAATGTGTGGAAAATTTTAGTTTTGGTTGTTTTTTTTCGACAGGGTAGGAATATGATGTATTGTTTAATGATTTTCCGTCATCCCTAGTCAATTTTGGTTTGGAGTCAAACCGGTTTTGGCGTTATGCATCTTCAGTGTTATATCTAGAAGAAGACACTGTAGATGACATAACGCCGAAACCGGTTGTCTCCAAACAAAAATTGGCAAGGGATGACGGGAAATCGTTGCACAATACATCTACATTTTTTAATTTAAGTTTTTCCACTAAATTTTTATAAAAATATAGTTCATGCCACAACAAAAAGTAGGAAAACAAAATCTCTAAATTTTGCGCAAAACTCAGAAAAAGCCAATAAAATTGCATACATATTTTCAACTTTTAAAAATTTAGTTAATATCTCTAGAAAGATTCTAAGTATGCAATTATTTAACCCATTCAATTTTAGTAGGTAAAAAAAAGTAAGTTTGAAATTTCCAAAAAAGCCCGGTGATTTTTGCCATTTTTTTCACGCAGTTTCTTCCATACAAAAAAAATTCATAGTTCATATATAACTACAACACAAATGTAAAAAAAAACTTTCAAAACTTTGTGCAAAACTCAGGAAAATTCAATAAATTTGAAACTTTTTAAATAGGTTTTGTAGCCCATTAAATTTTAGTATACTTAAATGCAAGTTTCAAGTTGCTAAAAAATCGCGTTGATTTTTACCAATTTTTTTCTGACGTGTCTTCGGTATAAAAAATGGTGAACATACTTTGTATGGAAGACACTCTGCGAAAAAAATGCCACACCAACGCGATTTATAAGCAACTTGAAACTTGCATTTTAGTATACTATTAATTTAATGGGCTACAAAATCTATTTAAAAAGTTTCAAATTTGTTGAATTTTCCTGAGTTTTGCACAAAGTTTTGAAAGTTTATTTTTACATTTGTGTTGTAATATGAGCTATGTTTTTATAAAAAGTTTGCGAAAAGAAATTAGAATAAAAAACCTTGCATACATGGTGAAAAGTTCTCTGTGTCAATACCTTTCCACAATATTTTCAACTCTAATAATGGACTTTGAACTCTAATAATGGATTTCTTAAAAAAATTATTTTGTTATTTCATTATCGCGTTTTTGAACTCAATAAAATATGTATGCTGATTTGCTAATTATAAATTAATTTAATGTTTAATTTTTTTCAGCACAAACGATTTGAAAATAGACTGAAAAGGACTTGAAAAAGACTCGAAAATGTTTAGAAATACGAATGAAAAATGACTGGGAAAAGACTCGCAAGTGATTTGAATTACAACTGAAAAATGACTCGAAAAAGGCTCACAAAATCTTACAAATACGACTCAAAAATGACTCTCAAAAGACTAGAAATGCAACTGAAAAATGACTAGCAAAAGACGAAAACGATTAGAAATAGAGCTTATTAATTACTCGAGGAAGACTCGAAAGTATTTAGAAATACGCCTGAAAAGTTATTCGCACCAGACTCAGAAATGATTGTAAATACGACTCGAAAAAGTGTCAGAAATGGTCAGAAAAGTGGGTAGTAAAAGACTCGTGAAGAAGAGTCGCGGCCAGGGTACCATTTTCTACCGACAAAAGAGTCTTTTATGATCAGAATATGAGCGCAATTATGATTATTTTAATCGCGGAGAGGACTCAAAAAAGACTCGAATATGATCAATAATTACATATGTACATATTTATTTATAAACGTATGTGTTCCTTTTCTTTCGTACGTGTTTATTTATATATCTGTACTGTAGTGTTTTCGGACGGTACTAGCTCTTACTGCCAATATAGGAGTATTACATATATGACCTTAAAGTTCCCTCAAAAAGCGTTCCATGAGAAATGCCGAACGAAACTGAAATATTTTATGAAATTAACTGCCTTATTATGTACGACAACGTCTCTGATTGCGATTTTATTACTCTATCGGTCGTTTTCGTCTAACTTTTCATCAGTTACGTTGGACTAATTTTTGAAGCATTCCTCTGCAGACGTGTTGCCTATCGTTCGTGATACATAATAAGGCTGTAAATGTCAATTGAGTAATAATTTCAGGAGTTTGTGTACCTCTTTCGGAAGTTTTTTTTTGGTACGTAATTTTATTAAATAAATTAAAATTTTTTGCTTTTCTAACTCTGTTTTTTTTTTTTTTAATGCATGAAAAATATGACTATGGCCAGATTTCTATCCAAAGGCACTTATAAAACCAATTTTTGTGTTAAAATCTAAAATAGTGAGAGTTTGAAAATGCTCATCCCTTTAAGAATACTTCAATTTTCTCAAAACTCTGAGATCAGAAGTATCCACATCCACAAAAGTTTACGTGAAGAGCCTTGAAATAATATTTATTCTTTGAACATATAAAAATCATACAAAACACTTAAATACTAAATGTCATAATACCAAAAGTTCTACGTGAAAGGCATTGGATAGAGCAGGGGTGGGCAATGCCGATGCCGAAAAGAGCCACATGTAAATTCTAAATGCTACAAAGAGCCACAAAATAAATAACAAAAACAAAAATTTTATTTTTAAATAAAATTATTATTAGAAATGAAACACATTAATTTTATTATTATTCTAATGTACGTAAGATATGATATTAAAGAAAATTCAAAAGATCCCTTTGGCCAAATTTTCAAAATCTGGTTTTACGTTAAAGCCGTTCGTAACAGTTCTGTTAAATGTTGGTACGTTCGTTTAAAATATCCAGTAAAAAATGTCCAACAGCAAAATTCCGACGAAATGTCATCTGTTCTCTTACAAGCCAAAAATATCCAAAATAGTACTCGAACAGAAATTTTGCAAGTTAGTCGAACAGCTGATAGAAATTTTGTTTACATTCAAAAGTGTAAAATTGAAAACGTAATAAAACAAATCCCGTAGTCTTATCCTGACACAGTTCACTGACTAAACGAATAATTACTTATTTCTTACAAGTTTAATTAGTCGCACTTTACTATTTTAACTTCCAAACCATCAAATTCAATTTAGGAGTTTGCGTAAATCCCAACCAGCTGTTTTTGATCAGCAGTTTTCTTGTTGGCAAATTGCTGTTGGTAAAATTTTTTTCCGCAACTTTCCATTAAAATGAAATATCATTTTGGTCTCTCAATTTCCCCTACTTTGCAAGTTTTTTGCGTACACGAACACAAAAAGCTGATCGTTTTTTAAAACTTCAATAAATATTAGGTACGCGAATGCAAATAATTGTGGACGGTATTTTGACCTTAAGAATTTCATTGTAGAGTACAAAGGCTCACAGTTATACGTTGTACCAAAAATTTAAAATATAGGGGACGCAGCTGTTTTCAACAGCGGATATTTTAAATCTGGAACTTGTTGCCGACAATTCAAGCATTGGCAAAGCTTTATGTTGCCGTTCCAGTGCCTTATCTTCTTTTAATACCAAAAACACCAACTCAATTATGTTACATAATAAGGGTTTATGAAGTATGCAAACGTACACTTAAATAGTTTCAAATTCGTAAATATTTTTTCCAAATCTGCTTTTAAATCATGTGCAAAATTTTTTCTAGTCATGGAAAACTATGAAATATTCTTTTTTTATATCATGAATAAAAAGACGTAGTTTAGCTTCAAAACTTAAACTACGTATGCCGACGACATCGAAATTATCGGTAAAAACAAGGGCTACATCTGTTATCGTTCTCGGGATTAGATAGAGAAGCAAAGCGAATGGGTCTGGTGGTGAACGAGGACAAAACGAAGTATCTTCTGTCATCACACATACAGTCAGAGCATACGCGTCTTGGCACACACGTCACTGTTGACAGTTCCAAGTGTGAAAAAGTAGACGACTTCGTTTATTTTGCAACCAGCATTAACACCAATAATAATGTCAGCCTTGAAATCCAACGGAGAGTCACTTTTGCCAATAAGTGCTACCTTGGACTCAGTAGGCAATCGAGAAGTAAAGTCCTTTCCCGTTGTAAAAAGATCACACTTTATAAAAGTCGATCATCATGCCTGTGCTGGTGTATAGCGCGGAGGCATGGACAATGAAAACATCTGATGAAGCGGTTCTTGGATTTTTCTAGAGAAAGATTCTGCGAAAAATGTACGGATCTTTACGCGTTGGCGATGGCGATGAGCTTTACCAAGATATAGACATAGTGCAGCGAATTAAAATTCAGCGGCTCCGCTGGCTTTGCCATGTCTTTCGAATGGACAGAAACGCTCCTGCTCAGAAAGTATTTAACGCGGGCCACGATGCTGATAACACAGGAAGAGGAAGGGCTCCTATGCGTTGGAAAAACCAGGTGGAGAGAGACTTGGCTTCACTTGGCGTTTGCAATTGCCGTCAGTTGGCACAGAAGAAATAATTTGCGACAAACCAAAAACATTTTTATTCTCTCCTTGTAGAGACAAATTCAAGTTTTGAAAATGTTCCATCATACCGGCAGGAGCATTACTTCAATTTTCATTCTCCAATATCGGGTAATGTTCCGATCTCAATTTGCGTATGTGTATAAAAAAAAGAATGAAATCAAAATACAACACAAAGGAATAGAATATCCAAAATGTATTCAACAAAGTGTGATTGATTTTGACATTGCTCTCATAAGAAACAGGCTATAATGTCAAACTGAAATGAATTCTTAACCCATATGAATTTTTTTTTCAAATTTGAATTTGTTTAAAAAAAAAGTTACACACAAATTTTTCAAGCAACAAATTTTCTTAATAAACGTGAAATTGTGAAAAGCTCAACCCTCACACCTGCTCTCAAGTGAAATCTTCAACAAACCGACATACGCGAACAGTGGAACCACATTTTCCGCTCATTAAGTACCGCCGCCGAAGAAATAGAATGTAACTGACATAACTTCGACGGACATAACTTCCATGGGCCCGGGAAGTTGTTTCTAACTAAATTTCCACGAAGATCAAACATAACTTCCATGGAAGTTATGTCATGACATTTACGGCAATTTTCACATTAGAAGGATTGTGACAGAATTCGCATAATATTACATGACCACAGGGAATAAATAGAATTCCGCACGGATTTATTATACAGTTTAGGCTCATCAGAAGTGTTTGAGTTCGCATTTTCCTTAGAAAACTCGATCAAGTCATCATCCAACTCGCCCCCAATTTCGATGCCTCTTCATCATCGTTTTCTTATGAACTTTTCACGATTACCTTTTCTAAAGCCACTAGCTTGGAGGCCTTATCGATTTTGGAATCCCGCCGAAGCGCTTTTTTCCTTGACCGGTGGCTGATAAATATCATTCATAACTCACAAAATTTGGATAGAAATAGCATCCTCTTCTGAGGCTAGAAGCGAAAGAAAACGGAAAAAATTCCCTTAATGGGAAAACGTTTACCCAACGGAGCATTAGCTTTCTAAAGCCGAAGTAGAGCGCATTTTTAAAACCGACAGTTCATTCAACATTTTCTAAAAATAAAGCACAAAACTAAATAAAACAATTGAAATTCATCGCTTGGACTACTATATATTCATTATGTGATCTCGTGAAAGAATAATAAACACAATAATCTCATATAGATCGTCTTGGATTTCGATACATTGATCATGTTTCAAAAAGCTTTAAGCGAAAATACTTGATTTTGCGCCGGACTTCTAGCTTTGAAACTAAAATGTAAGATTTTTTAAGAAGTGGAATTCCTCAATGTGTGCAGTGAGCGGCTCATACTTCCATGGAACTTACGTCACGGTGCGGTGGAATTTATGTCTGTGGAGTTTCGTCGAAACCCCGAAATAGGCGGATTTCAGTGAACTCGAAAGAACAACTAATACGATGATGAATGTCAAGAAGCTGCAGATAAAAAATGAAGGGTGCAGGGCAAAACTGTGATCGGTCGCATCGCGAGATATGTATGCGGGAGCTGAAGAGGCAATAGAGATGTGTTTGCCGCAATAAGAAGAGAAAGGCCAAAATATATGAATGCGAGGAGCTTGAAAGGCGAGCCGATAGGAAAAATGCCAGAAAATTTTACAAGAGCGTTACACGACTTACGGAAGGCTTTAAGACCTCCTATTTACAAGACAAACCATGGGGACCTAGATACCGATGCCCAGAACGTATTTCAATTATAGAGGAAACACTGCTCCACTGCTGCACTATTGAACTTTAGCAGCACAAAAAGTAGTGGGAAGACAAACCTGAACTCCCAGTCGATGATGATGGAGGCGATGTCCCTCCACCTGAATATGACGAGGTACGAATAGCAATTACGCGACTGAAAAACAGCAAAGCTGCTGGAGCTGATAATCTGCCAGCTGAGCTATTCATATATGGTGGCGAGAAGTTGGTAAGGTGCATGCATCAACTTTTATGCAGAATATGGGCATATGAACGTTTGCCCGACGACTGGAGTTTAAGTGTGCTCCGCCTAATCTACAAGAAAAGCGACCCCGCCATTCGCTTCAACTACAGCGCGATCAGCCTTCTGAGCATAGGTTACAAGGTCTTATCTAGTTTATTATGTGAAAGGCTAAAGCCCACCGTCAACGAACTGATTGGGCATTGTCAGTGCGAATTTAGACCTGGAAAATTTACCATAGACCAGGTATTTCTATACGCCAAATTATAGAAAAGATCTGCGAGAAAAGGATGAACTTGAAAGCCGCTTCCGAAAGCACTAAAATGAGTTGCCTATACGCCGCGAAGTCTGAATTTGACATCCTCGTGAAACTGATACGGCTGTGTAAAATGATGTTCAGCAATACCACCAGCTCCGTAAGATTTGGGGAAGACCTCCTTGAGCCGCTTGCTACCAAACGGCGTTTCAAACAAGGCGACTGGCTCTCGTGTAATTTCTTTAATCTGATGTTGGAGTAGATAATAAGAGCTGCATAACTGAACCGCTCTAGAAAACTTTACTACAAGGGCATGCAATTGCTGGCATATGCCGATAACATCGCCATCATTGGTAACAAATCCGCGAAGTCTGTTTTCCCTTTTTCAAATTGGATAAGGAAGCAATGTGATTGGTTCTGGTGGTCAAAGAGGACAATACGAAGTATCTCCTGTCATCAAACGGGGCACCGAAATTGCGCATATGGAAACTGTGCGTTTAGACATTATTTCGGTTTCAACCGAAACTGTGCATGTATGCATTACTTCGGGTTTTTCATATGCATTATTTCCGTTTTAAAACGAAAGTATGCATATGCATAATTTCGGTTTTTCTAATATGCATTATTGCGGTTTTCAACCGAAACTGTGCATGTATGCATTACTTCGGGTTTTTCATATGCATTATTTCCGTTTTAAAACGAAAGTATGCATATGCATAATTTCGGTTTTTCTAATATGCATTATTGCGGTTTTCAACCGAAACTGTGCATGTATGCATTACTTCGGGTTTTTCATATGCATTATTTCCGTTTTAAAACGAAAGTATGCATATGCATAATTTCGGTTTTTCTAATATGCATTATTGCGGTTTTCAACCGAAACTGTGCATGTATGCATTACTTCGGGTTTTTCATATGCATTATTTCCGTTTTAAAACGAAAGTATGCATATGCATAATTTCGGTTTTTCTAATATGCATTATTGCGGTTTTCAACCGAAACTGTGCATGTATGCATTACTTCGGGTTTTTCATATGCATTATTTCCGTTTTAAAACGAAAGTATGCATATGCATAATTTCGGTTTTTCTAATATGCATTATTGCGGTTTTCAACCGAAACTGTGCATGTATGCATTACTTCGGGTTTTTCATATGCATTATTTCCGTTTTAAAACGAAAGTATGCATATGCATAATTTCGGTTTTTCTAATATGCATTATTGCGGTTTTCAACCGAAACTGTGCATGTATGCATTACTTCGGGTTTTTCATATGCATTATTTCCGTTTTAAAACGAAAGTATGCATATGCATAATTTCGGTTTTTCTAATATGCATTATTGCGGTTTTCAACCGAAACTGTGCATGTATGCATTACTTCGGGTTTTTCATATGCATTATTTCCGTTTTAAAACGAAAGTATGCATATGCATAATTTCGGTTTTTCTAATATGCATTATTGCGGTTTTCAACCGAAACTGTGCATGTATGCATTACTTCGGGTTTTTCATATGCATTATTTCCGTTTTAAAACGAAAGTATGCATATGCATAATTTCGGTTTTTCTAATATGCATTATTGCGGTTTTCAACCGAAACTGTGCATGTATGCATTACTTCGGGTTTTTCATATGCATTATTTCCGTTTTAAAACGAAAGTATGCATATGCATAATTTCGGTTTTTCTAATATGCATTATTGCGGTTTTCAACCGAAACTGTGCATGTATGCATTACTTCGGGTTTTTCATATGCATTATTTCCGTTTTAAAACGAAAGTATGCATATGCATAATTTCGGTTTTTCTAATATGCATTATTGCGGTTTTCAACCGAAACTGTGCATGTATGCATTACTTCGGGTTTTTCATATGCATTATTTCCGTTTTAAAACGAAAGTATGCATATGCATAATTTCGGTTTTTCTAATATGCATTATTGCGGTTTTCAACCGAAACTGTGCATGTATGCATTACTTCGGGTTTTTCATATGCATTATTTCCGTTTTAAAACGAAAGTATGCATATGCATAATTTCGGTTTTTCTAATATGCATTATTGCGGTTTTCAACCGAAACTGTGCATGTATGCATTACTTCGGGTTTTTCATATGCATTATTTCCGTTTTAAAACGAAAGTATGCATATGCATAATTTCGGTTTTTCTAATATGCATTATTGCGGTTTTCAACCGAAACTGTGCATGTATGCATTACTTCGGGTTTTTCATATGCATTATTTCGTAAGCACAGTTTCCATATGCACAATTTCAGGGCACCCATCAAACATACAGGCAGCACATTCGCGCTTTGGCGCTTACGACACTGTTGAAAGTTATAATTTCGATAATGTAGAGAATTTCCTTTACCTGGGCACCAACATTAACGCCGATAATAATGTCAGCATCGAAATCCAACTTAGTGTATGGCGCAGAAGCATAGACAATGGCAACATCCAATGAGGCGGCTCTAGGAGTTTTGAGAGAAAGATTTTTCGGAAGATTTACGGGCTTTTACGTATTGGCGATGGTGAGTACCGCAGACGATGGAACGATGAGTTGTATGATCTTTACAACCACATGGGCATAGTGCAGAGAATTAAAATTTAGCGGCTCCGATCGCTTGGCTTCATCTGGCGTTTCCAATTGGCGTCAGTTGGCAGAGAAGAGAAACGACTGGCGTGCTTTGTTGAACCCGCTAAAATCGCTTAGGCGGTTGCAGCGGCAAATAAGAAGAAGAGTGACCACAAAGAAATCACTTCAGGGGCGTGATATCACATGATAAATTTGCATCGAAAACATTTTTAATAGTGATTGCAAAATTAAAGGACATACAAAGATACATACATACATACAAGTGAAGTTAAATAAAAGCTTGTAATAAAAATAATAGGAGAGCCACACTTTTTTTTGTGAAAATTTCCCAATGTTATTTCTGAATTATATGCATATTTGGATAGAAAATATGTACCGTGGTCCATTTTTTGCATTTACATTATCTACACAACATATGTAAATTGATGTTTGTTAATAAACCAGCGAAAATTATGTGTCCGAGTAAAACTGTCGAGTCATGCGAAATTTCGAACTAATTGAGAATTGCCCAGATAAGAAAAACGAAGTAATGCACAGTTTCGGGTCCAAAACCGAAATAATGCATATGACAAAACCCGAAACAGTGCATACATGACAACAAACTTCTTTCTGCGTAGGCGGCCTTCGGCCCTTACTAAGTAGAAGTACATAATTCATATTAGAAAAAAAAAAAAAAATTATCCATATGCACTCTTTCGTTTGAAAACCGAAATAATGCATATAACAAAAGCCGAAGTAATGCGTGCATGCACAATTTCGGTTGAAAACCGAAATAAAGCATATCGATGGTCCTCTGCAACAACGACGCAATTCAAAATTAAAAAAATAAAAACTGTTACTACTGTTAAGTGGCTCTTGTATATAATTCTTGTCCAATCCATTTCCAACCCTTACTCAAGTAAGCAGTAAAGACTGCTTAAATAAGGACTAAAGATTATAACGGGTGATTTTTTTGAGGTTAGGATTTTCATGCATTAGTATTTGACAGATCACGTGGGATTTCAGACATGGTGTCAAAGAGAAAGATGCTCAGTATGCTTTGACATTTCATCATGAATAGACTTACTAACGAGCAACGCTTGCAAATCATTGAATTTTATTACCAAAATCAGTGTTCGGTTCGCTTTACGTCCGATTTATGGTCTACATAATCGACCAAGTGAGCAAACAATTAATGCGATTGTGACCAAGTTTCGCACTCAGTTTACTTTATTGGACATTAAACCAACCACACGAATGCGTACAGTGCGTACAGAAGAGAATATTGCGTCTGTTTCTGAGAGTGTTGCTGAAGACCGTGAAATGTCGATTCGTCGCCGTTCGCAGCAATTGGGTTTGCGAAACACATTTCGAACCGAACACTGATTTTGGTAATAAAATTCAATGATTTGCAAGCGTTGCTCGTTAGTAAGTCTATTCATGATGAAATGTCAAAGCATACTGAGCATCTTTCTCTTTGACACCATGTCTGAAATCCCACGTGATCTGTCAAATACTAATGCATGAAAATCCTAACCTCAAAAAAATCACACGTTACATACATAGATTCGATAAGAAGTAGAGACATGAGCCACTTAACAGTAGTAAGGGTTTTTAGTTTTTAAATTTTGAGTTGTGTCTTTAATGTACAGGACCATCGATACGTGAAAAACTTAGTAATGCATACAAGCACAGTTTCGGTTGAAAACCGAAATATTGCATATTAGAAAATACCGAAATAAAGCATACATGCAGAGTTTCGGTTAAAACCGAAATAATGTCTAAATGCACAGTTTCCATATGCGCAATTTCGGTGTATCATTCTTGGTTGTTACGAATGACTTTAATGTCGACCACTTTGAATGTCGACCACTCAGATAATTCGCTGACCACCATTTGGGTCTCTGTGCGAGAGGATGCCTCAATGTCTTTTAGTACCATGGAGTGACTGACACTGTTAAACGCCTTTGACAGATGCAACGCTAATAGGACTGTTCTCTCAAAGGGGAGGTTTCGGTTTAGGCCACGTGTTATTTTAGTTTTTATGGCGTTAAGGGCTGTTGTTGTGCTGTACACCTTACGGAACCCATGCTGATGCCTCGATGGGGTCAGGTGATTCGTGTAGTTCAGGAGTATTAAGGCCTCTAGTATCTTGGCTACCGGGGAAAGGAGAGTTATGGGACGATAAGACGCTCACTTACTGGCCGGTCTCCTTGGTTTGAGCAGTGGGACCACCTCCCCATTTTCCAGATGTCTGGAATGACGATAGTGGTCACGGATAGGTTGAGGACCAGGATATTTTTTAACACCAGCATGCATATTCTTATAGCTTTGGAGGCATTCGCCTTTCCGATGGCTGCCTGAACCTCACACCGGTGAAAGCAAAGGACGCAGCCTTCTGGTCACTCGACGTTTGGCGTTGTCCTCCGGAGGATGCAGGGTGAAAGTTCGGCCAAAGTAGCTTGCGCGTAGCTCCGAGTCCGACCAGGGGCGGCCATCAAGAGAGAGATTTCGACTCTATAGCCACGATTCGTCGGGTTGGACGATGACCTCTTGGACCGAAGCTATTAATATTCCATGCCGACTCATAAAGACTGTTATCTCCTCGATCTTACTCTGTAGACCTTGCAGTTGAATTGTAAAGTCTTCGTCTGCCTAGGGAGATTTATTGGAATGTGTGGTGCTAGTGAGCTGTGTTGCCTGCCTGCCATTTGCTGTGCGTGATGCTGTCCTGAGGTGGTAGTGAACGGCGTAGCAATGGGGACTTGCGATCGAGCATTACAGCACGGACCGTCTTAGTTCCTTCTCAAATCTCACGTGGTGCCCAGTCCTGAACATGCCCTAAAGTGACACCAGCCTAGAAGCCTTGTTGCACTTGAATGATATCACGTCACGGAATATCCTGGCCTGGAACACCGAGCAGATTGTCGGAGGAACCAGGAGTTGTTGGCAGCGGCTTGTGGGTGGTGGTGCGGTTGTGTCTGTGGTGTGGTCTATTGTGTCAGTGGTATGGTCTACTGGTCTACTTACAACACTCACGCGAAAATGGTTTCTTAAGAATAAGTTCAGAATTTGAGGGTGCAAGATAAAGTCTGAAAAAAGTTCTGTGAATTACTCGGCTAGATCTACGACCTGTACTAGGTCACTTTAAAAGTTCGTGCAATTTTTTTATTTTGTAATACCGTGAAATTTAGCCAATTTTAATTGATAACAAATTTTCGGCCATGGTTAACACAGTTCAAGTTTTTATATTAAATTCCTGTTGCCTTTTGAGTACATTTCTTAGCATGTTTTCTTTTCTGTACGAATAGATCGTGATAGACACGGACCTGAATTAATGACCGGAACGCGACTGTTTTCCAAAAACATTCGAACCCGCGTAAATGTTCATTTATTAAATGTGATAGCATGAACGCTCTTCAAAAAACATTTATTCGAAAGTGCCACATGTTGCATTTTAAATGCAGCAAAAACGCTGCATTTTCACAACACTGTGCACCAGCAGCGTTGCCGTTTAGCTGGAATTGTAGCCAAAGTGGAATATTTAAAATGAAAAGCTACAATCCTGCTAATATTATAAATGTGAAAGTTTATGAGTGAGTGTGTTTGTTTGTAGTTCTTTCACGCTAAACTGGCTGGACGTATGTATTTCAATGAAATTTGGCACACTTATGGGCTATGACCTGGATTAACATATAGGACATTTTTTGAAGTGGCTTGCTTCTTTTTTCAAAAGTTAAAATCAACTATTTATCAAAGTTAGATAAAATGATACAACCAGTGGCGGATTTAATGGTCAGAAAAAGAAACAATGCTCTTACCAGCAACGTGGACTCTCCGTTTGTTTTTAAAATAGAGAGGCAGTTATTAATCGTCTTTTGAAATTGTTGAATCTTTTCGCCGTTTTCTGTGTGCGGGCTGAATGTCAAAAAGAGTTTAATTTGATTATCAACGATAATTCTACGATTTTCGTAGCGGGATTTGAGTGCGTCCCGAGCGAGTGAAAAATTTAGGTCATTTAGGGCCTGAAGTGGTACAACTTTTGAGCTTGCGATAATTTGGGATGATTTATGTACACTGCTTCAAACATGTCCCTGATGGCCAGTCTTCGTATTCTCCACAGAAGACTTCAGTATCTCAAGCAGGTACCTTCAGGTAATTGTAGTACGAATCGGGTTGGGTTTGGGGCATCATGATAATAGATGTGTTTTTTTGCATGAGCTCCGAGTTTGGCCGGAGTTAGCTGCATCAACCAGGGCCATGTGTTTGTTAAGCTGCTCCAGATATCTTTTCAGTCAAAGCTCCACCATTTTTCGCAATATTTATCCAGCTTTGACATTTCGTGGTTGTAAGAAAGTTCCTATTCATCGGCCTGGGCTTCGGATCTTGTTCTTAGGCCTTGCTGTGTTTGGAGGGTTTGGTCTTTTTCCTGCTTATCTTCTACCATTATGGGTGAGTTGGGGTTGCTTGGTTGCTATGTAAAAAGCTTGGGACTTTTGAGTAGTAGTAGTAGTAGTAGTAGTAAATATTTTATTATTATGTATATTTATATTATTTAAAAGAAAAGACAATAAAATGACACAAAAAATGTCGTGAGCCGGGAAAATACTTACGATGATTGTATATTGAATTGTAGTGGAAAATATGTATCAACAGCAAAACTGAAAAAGGAGTTGATACGTAAAAAACAAAAGAATACTGCTACACATTCGTACATACATATATTACATTACGAGCATTAATTTTAATATAAATCCCCCATACTTAAGACTGTGTGACAGATATTTTTACAATTTGAAGTCATTGGAGCCATTTAAAATGTCTAATAGTTTTGCCAAATCTAAATCCTTCTCAGCAAATGTTTTTATAAATACGGCAAACGCCAATAAAATGATATGTGTTTCCTGTCAGCCTAAGGTTGCAAGTTGGACATATATCAGAAGCAGCATTTTTGAAAGCCCTAGAATTAAGGCTTAAGAGACCCCTTCTCTCAAACTCTTAGCGTAAATAGGAAGGTTGCTGTTAAAATATTTTGCAGTGGCAAGATGTGTGGTGTGTAAATATTGTGGCATTATGCCGGTTTCAAGATCATGTAGTTGGGCGTATTAATAATAATAATAGACAAGCGGGCCCATGAGCAGTCTGCGCAGACAGAAATACACAGTAAACTCATCACTCTTTGTAGCCACAGATAGAAGCAGACTGTTCTAATAGTTCGCGGAAATAATTATTCTTATAAACTCCTTATTTTTATTATACATATATTACAAAGCATTAATGAGATTTATAGTACATCAGAACTTATACTTATTAGGTACATACATAAAAACATATTACAAACTTACTGATATATGAGTATCATGAGCTGAGGGAAACATGGTGTCACTTACTTTGTATACAATATTGGAGGAGAAAATATANAAATATATTCAGAATTAACTTTTTGATTAAATGTTTCTTTAACAGAAACAATAATATCTGAGAATCGTCTTACTCTAGTATTTGTCTAGGAATATTGACAAAGTTCACCTGCACTGAAGCAAACGCAAGACCGGTTTTAAATTTACGGATATTCTCCAAATAGTTTTTTGTGATGTCATCATTGCGCTCAATAAGTTCTTTCAGCTCATCGCGGATAGAAATTGGTGGTAAACTCACCTTGCTCTTANGTGATAAACTCACCTTGCTCTTGTGGCAACAGATGGATGCAGTATTATCAGCTGCCTCGCCTGGATAAAGTTTAGCTGAGCAAAACTCACCTATCTTCTCCATGCGTTCAGCACAATTTGATTCTATCTCATCGTCTTTAAGGAAGATACGTGCACCGCAATACGTCTTTGGTAGCTTTTCTTGTCGCCTCCTTGCACTGACATCTTCACTTAATCGCTGAAAATATGATGGCACCAAAACACTACTAAATTGGGGAGTGAATTGTTGCCTTTGTTCTGCACGTTGTTTCTGTCTTTGGTTCCGCATACATTCCCTAANTTGCCAAAAATGGAAGAACTGAACTTGGTTGACATGTGGTTTCAACAAGATGGCGCTACATGCCACACAGCTCGCGATTCTATGGCCATTTTGAGGGAAAACTTCGGAGAACAATTCATCTCAAGAAATGGACCGGTAAGTTGGCCACCAAGATCATGCGATTTGACGCCTTTAGACTATTTTTTGTGGGGCTACGTCAAGTCTAAAGTCTACAGAAATAAGCCAGCAACTATTCCAGCTTTGGAAGACAACATTTCCGAAGAAATTCGGGCTATTCCGGCCGAAATGCTCGAAAAAGTTGCCCAAAATTGGACTTTCCGAATGGACCACCTAAGACGCAGCCGCGGTCAACATTTAAATGAAATTATCTTCAAAAAGTAAATGTCATGGACCAATCTAACGTTTCAAATAAAGAACCGATGAGATTTTGCAAATTTTATGCGTTTTTTTTAAAAAAAAAGTTATCAAGCTCTTAAAAAATCACTCACTAGATCTGCCGTTGTTGCATATCTTGTTTTATTGANATTTACTTTTTGATTAAATGTTTCGTTAACAGAAACAATAATATCTGAGAATCGTCTTACTCTAGTTTAAAACAAAATGGTCCTCTTCCCGGAATATTGACAAAGTTAACCTGCACTGAAGCAAACGCAATACCGTTGTTAAATTTACGGATATTCTCCAAATAGTTTTTTGTGATGTCATCATTGCGCTCAATAAGTTNTTTATTGGAAGGCAATTACGTTTTTTGCGATCAGCTGACACTCCCATACACTTTTTTCGAGGCATTGTTATGCGTAATTATATTAAATTGAATCCTATAGTAGTAAAAATGGACATTAAGATCAACAAAATAACTTTTTGAAATCNTTTGTTCGGCCCGTTGTTTCTGCCTTTGGTTCCGCATACATTCCCTAACTCGTTGCAAATAGATCTGCCGTTGTTGCATATCTTGTTTTATTGGAAGGCAATTACGTTTTTTGCGATCAGCTGACACTCCCATACACTTTTTTCGAGGCATTGTTATGCGTAATTATATTAAATTGAATCCTATAGTAGTAAAAATGGACATTACGATCAACAAAATAACTTTTTGAAATCATAAGGTTACCGATTTTATGTAGACTTTATGAGATAAACGCAATATGTCAGTATATCTAATGGAAAATTTTTTCTGTAAGTGAAATGTTGAATTGAAAATCACCAAAAACACCATAATACCAAACACCAATATGCTTACCATACCAATAATACTCGTAAATGTATTGCTTAACAGTTCACATAAAAGGAATTTTCGAATATTTTTCCGACAGGGTAGCCAGAAACAATATGGGTTGCAAATAAGATTGTGATGCGAAATTTACAAAAAATACCATAATACCAATATACATATGAATGTACTTACCGTATCTACAATTTACGAGATAAATATATTTCTCAGCTTTTATCATAAGAGGAAAATGAATATTTTTAACTGACAGCGCAGCCTGCTACAATTCTTATTATTGAAATTCCTATTATTTGGATTACAGTTATGTTTAAGCTTGAAGTCACAATAGCACAGTATTTTTTAGTTAAGTGTTATTATGGTGATGCCACAGATGGCGCGCTTTAACGGCTTCGTTCATGTACGAATTGTGTGGTTTATATTGCAGAATTGAGTAAGAATTCGTGAATGATTTCATGAAATCATGAAAACTAAAAAAAAGCGGCATATATATTTAGCGGCTGTCAATACGAATCAAAAGTTTTGAAAAAAATGTTATTTGTAACTTTTTATTTTTATAGTTAAATATTTAAGTGTTTTCTATTGTATATATTGTATAATAATCTATTGGGGGAAAATAGTGTACTTAAAATTTTTTATAAAGAAATAATGTTTTCTTGATGTTGTATTTAGTAGTAAAGATATATACTCGTATATAAATATATATGTATAAGAACTTAGGAATACAAAAAGCATTTTATGTTAAAGATTTAGATTTTGAATGCCATCTAAAGTGCACGATGACTCACACGTGAAAGATTTTGTGACGACTTTATATAATTTTCACCAGTTTATAGTTACGGTATGCGTAGTAGCGCGTAAAGCACGGTTTCAAAATCGAATCCCAATACGATCACAATATGGTTTTCGGTTTTATATTTGAATTTATGTAAGTATATTCACTACACTTAGAATGAAAAAATTTAATTTGATGTAAATTACTTGGAAAACTTGTATTTATTTATTACTTCAATAGTAAGTATTTTACCGTAAAAAATTAATAATAGATTACCTACTTATTAACGGATAGGCCTTTAAAAGATCGTAATTGTATAAAAAATATGTTGTGCTCACTTTACGAATTCGTACCTAATTCTGTATACATTTTTGACCTCATAATTCATGAACAAAGGAAACCCCTATAGCGCGACATCTACCGACTGACACGGGCAATTAGTTTTGTAAAAGTATTGAAGTGCTATTGTGACTGTAGGCTCGGATTGTTTTTGTTTATTTGTTATTGACGTTTGGTTTTTCTTCTTTTTGCTCATGAATAAATCACAATAAGCAATTTTCAGAGTTGTATTCGCGAATTCAATTTCGCTGAAAATTCATATGCAATTTCACGTGATATTTTTTTATATGGTCAAATTGGGAATTGTATCGCGATTTCAGCTGAAATTGAGGATAATGACGAAATTGCGCAATTCAGGCATCGTGGAAATACCCTTTATGAATTTGATACCACAACTTTGATATTGTACCACATTTTCCAATTTTTGGCTATTCTACAATATTATTTTATTTTATTTCATTGACTACTGCAAATTATACTATATATATAATATAATTATATAAGAAAATTGAGGTTATTGAAGCACAGTACTTTCCTAACGGTGATTTTTTCCATGTTGTTCTAAATTGTGTAACATTATTTTAAATTTTCCTTTTTTATTTATAAATTTACGGTTTTAATATTGGGCACTATACTATTTAATTCCTTATTATTCTTTTCTCTCTTATTGTCGCGTCCCATGATTCAATAATAAAAGGATAATTATGAGATAATTATTGGCAGCCGCGGTTTAACACTCTCTTACAAAACAAAAGGTTGCACTTACGAAAGACAGAGAAAGAGGAAGAATGGAATCTCCTGGTGCGAAAATGGTAGTAGAACAGTACGCAAAGTCGGCAATTAGTAGTGAATTTCCTTTTGCGAATTCTAATGTATTTGCAGGAAAATTGGCATTTCAAACGAAGTATTAAGAATTATATTTATTTATTTCATTGGTTAATTGTGCTTTATTTGAATATATAAAAATAAACATATTGCACAAAAAACGTATACTTCTATTTCACACGTACATAAGCTACTATTTTTTTAATTTGCAAAGAAGCAACACGGTGCCACGGGTAAGGGAGCTGTGCGAGAGAGACAACTGTCAGTTTATCGAACCATTAATGATTGAATTATGTGTGCGCCCACCACTGTCATATACGGTGTAAGCGATGCTGCAGTCACAATAGTGCTTCAGTACAAAATACCTTTAGTGTGGCTTAACAATGGTAAATTAAAAACAAAAATAAAAAAACAAATTCCTTTACTTCAGAGGAGTTATGACCATTAATATTACCTAATAACCACTCAGGGAACCTCTGACTTTTCAAATGACACCTCATTAGTGGAACTGCTTACATAGGAAAATAGAAAAAGGGAGACTAACAAAAAGACACCTTAAAGGAATAATATATATGATTGGCGCTTACACATATGTTAGTGTTTGGCCGAGCTTCTCCCCCGATTTGTGGCGTGCGCCTTGATGTTGTCACTCAAAGTGGAGGGACCTTCAGTTTTACGCCAACTCCCAACGGCGATTGCATTTTTTTATGAGAATCTGGCAAAAATACACTCAGAAGTTTGCCATTGCCTGCTGAGGGGTGACCGCTGTAAAGAAAAATCCTTTTTTCTAAATTTTTTTGCGATGTTGCTTTGACTTGGGCTTGAACCTAGGCGCTGTGGAGTGGAAGCGCGCACTGCTTACCACTACACCATGGCGGTTGTTGGGTGTATTAGCAGGTAAAAATAACAGCTTTTTGATAAAGAAACGTAATAGTTCCTCAACAGAATCATTTCTATTTACACCCCAAACTTGGGCACCGTAGAACATGATCGACCTTGAGGAAGCGTCAAAGATTTTAGGTTTTTCGAAACCCAAATGCGAGGATTATTGACATATTTTAACCACATCGAATTAATAGATTTCTTTGGGTCAAGAAGTTTTAACTCGAAGTGTTTGTTGTATGCGAATTTGTAATATAAAAGAGCTTATAAATACTAATAATCATTGAAAACATAACCCTTGATTTCGCCAGGTTAACTTTCGGTCACCACAGTGTTCTCCAACTACGCATAGCATCGATCATTGTTTGTATTTCCGTAGGTAGAGCTGGAAAACTATCGATAGTCACAACCATCGATAGTATCGATACTATCGAAAATGTTGAATTTATCGATTGTACTATCGATAGTTTTGATTAAAAAAGTCCAAAAATTAAACATAAAAACTTTTATTGAAAATGAGATCAGAATTGCTAATATATGTTCATATTTTTGTTAATGAACATAAGTTTATCAACGATTTTTGGCTTCAAGCAGCTTGTGCGCTCTGAAAATATTTTATCTGTCCTTTCAGACTCACAAGACGGAGCCGGTATCTCCGGATTTTACTCTTACTGAATAATGTACAGTAAAATCAAAAACCATGGATAGTGCCACCGATAGTATTCCAGCTCTATCCGTAGGCGAGTCAGCCAGCAACACTAGATCATCAGCATACATTAAGACTTTTATGTTTATACCGGCTACATGAAAGCCACCATTCAAATTGTCATTGAGATCATTGAGGTAAAGTGCGAAAAGCGTCGGGCTTAATAAGCATCCCTGCCTTACCCTTTGATTAACTGGGAATGATTCGGGCAGCTGATCCCTTAACCTATCTTTAGTATCCTCATATAAATTATCAAATAGTAGTAGTAGTATCAAACGCACACGGCAAATCGACAAAAAATACAAAAGTGTTATTTTTCTTACTAAAATGTAAATGTATGATGCTAGCTAAGTTAGTCTTTGCGAAAGCCAGCGTGAAACTCGTAAATGGTCTTGTTATGGTCGATCCAGACATAGATGCGACTCAGCAACAACCCAGTAAAAATTGTATACAGCGTGTCCAGGAGGGAGAGGCCTCTATAGTTGGTAGTCAAAGAGGAATCGCCTTTCTTGAAATAATAATAATGAGTAATAATTACCGCCTTGCGGAAGGATGGAGGAATTTCTGCCTTGAGAAAAATTTAATTACATAGTAACAAAACCGCTTCAAGAGAACATGGCGGTGCAAATATGTATAATTCGTAGCTGACGCGATCTACACCAGGGGCTTTATTATTCTTGAGCTTTTGAGTATTGAGGGAACGAGAGTTAATTTTTATTATCTTTACTTTAATTTTATTTTTAATCATTAATTTTTATTTGTTGGGCTTTTATTTAATTTAATTTGACTTCTTTCGAATATTATTATAGCACACTTTCTTTGGGGTGGGTGATATATTTTTGTTCCACACTGTACGTCTGAGTCCAGTAACAGTTCGGTTCTGCTTTTCTTGGGATTAACGAGTATGCAAATATGTATAGATTTGTTTGGCAAAGGAACGCTTCGCTCGGGTAAAACTTCTTTAAAGCTACTTACGCAACCCAGTTGATATCTGGAAAGAAACGTGTGATAAGTTTAGCGTGATTTATATACAAAAATCAATGGAAATGAGTATGTTTGCGAGGTATTTGCGTAATATTTACTTATTTTAAGTATTTGTCAAGTAAGAATATAGGTAAACAAAAATTTCCCTTTACAGTTTCTCAAGTATTTTTTAAACGATCTGGCTCAACTCGGGTAAATATTCTGCGAAGAATTTGAGTAATCTGAAAGACGATTATTTGGAAACAAGTGTCGGCGATTTAATGAAAAAGTACTCAGAATTCTTCACTTCGGATGAACCGATCAGTTTCATCGACATGTATTTCACATGTATCGTGATTTTTCCGCCAACACTCCACTAGATTATTTGTAGTTGGTAATTGCAAACAATATAATGGACAGTTTTCCCGAATGCTGCAGTTTGTTCAGATTGTTTTTGACTTTACCTATAGGTTCAGCTAGTGCTGAACGTGTTATGAGCTCTTTAAAAACCGTTAAACCGTTAACCATTATTCTTTAGCTGAAAACACACTCAATAATTTCTCTATCCTTTATATTGAAAGAATAGTGTCAAACTCGGTAAGTTTGGATTCCGCAATTGAAATATTTTCTGAACGAAAAGCAAGACGCGGATTAAAAGTTGCAAAATAAAACCTTTCAGTCTTTAATATAAATTGTTTGCCATACCGAAAATATTGTTTGGTTTATGATGTGTTACAAAACTGGGTCCCGAGGAAAATGCTAACTGGGCCCTTTTTCTTAAATCCTCCACTGGCTACAACAATGTGTGTGTCAAATAAAAGCAGTTTAAAAACGATTTATTTCAAAAATATTTTTGAAAAGAGTTGCCAACTTTTTATAAACTTTAAAACAACTTAATTAACTACTTAAAAAAATATTTTAGTCTGGGTACCAAATAAAAATAATTAAGACAAAATTGTTTCTAAATATTTTTAAAGAGGGTTGCCACCTGTTAAAAAATTCAAATACAACTTACTTAAAAGGTTAACCAACTGTTTTAATATGGGTACCCAAAAGAGAGGGTTACGAAAGATTTCTTCCGAAAATATTTTTCAAGAGAGTTGCCCCCCGTTTAGAAATATAAAATCGTTTTAATCAAACTTACTAATATTACAAATGTGAAAGGTTGTGAGTTAGTGAGTGTATATGGTTGTTGCTAACATGATATTTTTATGAAGGATGTTGCCACTTTTTCAAAATTTAAAATCAACTATTTGTTAAGTTAGATGAAACATTACAACAATCTGGGTAACAAACAAAAGGTTCAAAAATATTTTTGAAGAGAGTTGCCATATTTTCACAAAAAATGTGGAAATTTTTCCCTTAAATTGGTCCAAATTGAAAAAACGAAAAATGAGGGTGGTGAGAGGAGCTCTTTCTCATTCCAAAAGTGCTCACCCCACCTGCCGGACGCTTATAGTTATTAAGTAAGTTTCTAAATTCACCATACAAATTTCATCGATTACATGCAAGGGCTGTAAATGAGCACAGATGTTGGTGTTGCCAGATGTCAGAATAATAAAAACAAGTCGCGGCTTTTTTTATTAAGAATATTCACTTCATATTAATATACATCAAAAATCGCGGGATTTTCTATTACACATATCCATTTTATCATGAAATATTGGGAAATGTTTAGTTATTTGTACAACGATTTTGTGGTGGGGGCCGAAGAAGGATGGGGGTATCCCCAAACTACGCCTAAAAGAAAGAGTATAGACTCCACTTTATGAAAAGTCACCCTTCTCACCCCTCACCATCCCAGAGATCCCTTTGGAGCTGTTTGGAAATAGAGGAAATTCGGATATTTTGCAAAGGGATTATAACCCTCACTAAATAGAACTCTCCTTTCTGTGTTGCCGCAGAAGAGGGGCTGAACACTTTTTGCAGAGAACACCTTTCTGCGTAGGCTGCCTTCGGCCACGATTAGGGATTATAACCCTCACTAAGTATAACTCTCTTTTTTGTGTTGCCGTGGAAGAGGGGCTGAACACTTTTTGCAGAGAACACCTTTCTGCGTAGGCAGCCTTCGGCCGCTCTTAGGGATTATAACCCTCAGTAAATAGAATTATCCTTTTTTGTTGCCGAAGAAGATGGGCCGAACACCTTTTGCAGAGAACACCTATTAAGGGGGTTGAACACCTTTTGCAGAATAAGAGTAATTAGGTGGAGTCCAATAAGGCCCGCGGAAATAATGCCCATGAGCTTTATTTCCTAAAAAAAAGGGCTCGATATTTATGTATGTGTGTACATGTGTATGGAAATTAAATAATTCAAAGTTTCAACAAAAAAAAATGAAAAAGTAAAAAGTTAAATAAAAACTTTCGTTGATTATCGAATAATTTGACGGCAAATTGGACACAAAATGCTTATATTACCATTAGCGTCTACTGTGCTCTGCAAAGCAATCTGTGCAAAGTTTCAAATGATTGGCCGAGCTTCTCCTCCGATTGGCGGTGTGTGCCTTGATGTCACACAAACCACTCGACCATGGCTGATTTATGTTATTCTGCCCTTTACTAATTTTTGTGGTTTGCGAAAATTTTCAGTCGCCTTCTTATTTAAAACAACCCGTGCGTCATCCAAATCAGCACAGTATTTCGGCGTGGGTACACAAACAACCCCAACTCCTCATCGTACATTCATATAGAGAATTTATATAATGTAAGTATAAACAAATAAATTTTCCGTCGTAATGGCGAGGGGAAGTGAGCCTGTTGGCGCTCAACCGCGGCGGTCCGCGTTTGCCAGCTACCACTGAAAAACCTAAGACGTTGAGAACAAATATGAGCTTCGCATTGAAGGCTAAAAAAATGGAACAAATTACCTTTAATTTCCAATAATTCGCTTATCAGTTATTGCAAAAAATACCATTAGACTTTATGCGTATACTGCAGAAGGGAATTTAAAGCAGAACTACATTGTATGCAAAAATAGAGAGCAATTCGTTTAATATACGTTCCATTTTATGCAAATATATGCCAGTGTACATAATTGGAATGTTTCAGTAAAATAAAGCCAGAGAAAATATTACTCACGGACTTTATTTACTTTTTTATGAAATAAATCAAGCGTACATTATTTTCTTTTCTTTGGGAAATAAAGCCCGCGGCCCTTATTGCTCTTTCGCAAAGGAAATAAAGCCCTCGGGCTTTATTGCCTTTTATTGGTGGGCGCTATTTCCCAATCAAGAGAAATAAAGCCCATGGGCGTTATTTCCGCGGGCCTTATTGCACTCCACCGAGTAATCAGTATATTTACGAATAAAATCTATATATAATACGCGAAGGAATTTTTTGTCCAGGACAAGGGATCTGCACCGTTTGCTCGATTTTCAAAAATGGCGTGTCCAATTAAAGCGCTGGGCCTGTAGATGTGCAAACTGGTTTTATTTTTACAACGCTAAAAGACGTGCCACCTGGTGAACTATTAAATTCCAAATAAATATTTAATAATCAATGCCCTCATATCCGCAAAGTTCGTTCGATTTTCTAAAATCAGGTGGCAAATTAAAAGGCTTGGGCTGCAGATGTGCAATAAGGTTTTACTTTTTTGAAAAAAGTGTTTCCACCCTTTACAAAATTATATTCAAATTCCTTAAAAATCGAAATCAGTTGTTACAAGTCGGGTATCAATCGAAATAATTTTGAAAAGCTTTGCTTTTTTGACTTAGTCTAACCTGTCTAGAAATCAAATTCAATTTGAATTAAGGAAATTGGGGAGAGAAATACATATGTATCACGATAAAATCACGCTTAAAATGTCGTATACACAAGTTATATGAAATATCATAATATGGATGAAAGACGAAAAGAGTAAGAAATCTCTAGCTTAAATAACAAGAATATTTTTGAGAATCTGGAAGAGGGTAGCCACCTGTTTAAAAAGTTTGATTTAAATTATTTACTAAGTTAAATGAATTATTAAAATATGGGCATCAAATGAAGGGGATTTGAAAAATATTTATTTATGAACTATATTTAGCGGGGTCGCCACATGTTTAAAAAATCAAATTCAACTNAGGAATGCGAAAAAGTGTATATTGGGACAACTAAGCGGCCTTTAGGTGTTAGACTAGGCGAACATGAAGCAGATATAAGAAAACAAAAAAGCAGTACAGCATTATCACAACACATCATAACAAGTGGACATACAGCTGATTTCGCAAACACAAAGATTATCGACAAAGAAAGAAGGGAGTCAACCCGATATACACTAGAAAGCCTTAGGATAATGCAAAGAAGGAAAAAGACAATGAACAGAAAAGAAGAAACGGACAACATTGCGGCCGCTTACATTTCTTGTTTATGATTACAAATAAAAATGTTTATTATTTTAGTATTGACAAAGCTACCACAAAAGATAGTACAGATGCGCTATATTTAGATGTTAATCAAAGTTCTTAAACATTGTGAGTTTTTTGTCCTCAAATTGTTGTTTTTATATAATTTTTAATTCCATATATGTATATATATGTTTGTATGTTATATTCATTAATTTTTGATTACCATGTGCCTTTGTATTTTTGGTTTGTGGCAGATTTAATAAAGCTGTATTGCCCCTGAAGATGCTAAAAATGTTTTAGCGAAACTTTGGGCCAGAAAGTGGAATAATGTAGTTTTATTCGCACTAAAAANTCATCCATAAAATATTGGCAATAAGCCACACACGATTCCACGAAGCTAACAAAGAGAAAATCAGCAAAATCCTAATAAACAAATTACCCTGTAAACTTAATACGGGAATTAATAAATCAAGAAGTTATGAAAACAAGCATCCATTCCAATAAAATACCGAACACAGACACAACAAAAACTACTAAGAAATTTTACAGTGTAACATACATTCCCAACTTAACTGGCAATTTTGGTCCCAGCATAACGAAATCACAAAACACAGCACTTGCCTACAAATCTAATTACACTCTGTCGACAATACAAACACAAAGATTATCGACAAAGAAAGAAGGGAGTCAACCCGATATACACTAGAAAGCCTTAGGATAATGCAAAGAAGGAAAAAGACAATGAACAGAAAAGAAGAAACGGACAACATTGCGGCCGCTTACATTTCTTGTTTATGATTACAAATAAAAATGTTTATTATTTTAGTATTGACAAAGCTACCACAAAAGATAGTACAGATGCGCTATATTTAGATGTTAATCAAAGTTCTTAAACATTGTGAGTTTTTTGTCCTCAAATTGTTGTTTTTATATAATTTTTAATTCCATATATGTATATATATGTTTGTATGTTATATTCATTAATTTTTGATTACCATGTGCCTTTGTATTTTTGGTTTGTGGCAGATTTAATAAAGCTGTATTGCCCCTGAAGATGCTAAAAATGTTTTAGCGAAACTTTGGGCCAGAAAGTGGAATAATGTAGTTTTATTCGCACTAAAAACATAGATCAGACTAGCCTGGTAACATAATATTTAACAAATTCAACTTAGTTCATCAGTTAATTGAAAAATATGTATCGCAATGTCAGATAAAGGAGAGTTAACAAGGTTTTAGCTTGAAAATAAGGTTGAAGAAGGCTGCCACCCGTTTGAAAGGCCTAATTTAATAAACTAATACAATAATATAAATGAATTATAAAAATACGGGAGTAAATAAAATAAATATAAATAAAATTTAGTTTGTACATTTGGAAAGTTTGAAGAGGGTTACCACTTGTTTAAAAAGTTACGTTCAAATTATTCAATACGTTGGATTTATTATTAAAAGATAGGTATCCATCGAAATGGCTTGACTACTCTTTATTTGGGCAAACTTTACTTTAAGGACCCCCGATTTTAGGGGTAAAATTGGTACCGTTGGAAAGCTGGAGACCACCACTTTTCAAAATACCTACTTTTAGGTGCGGGAACCTTCTAGTTTTTAAGATATTTAGTATTCAAGTTTTTTTAGTTGCGAAATCAACAACATCATATATTAGTCAAAGGAAACAAGCATGGCCCTTATCAAGGCCGTATTTAGGGGAAGGGGGGGAGGGATCTAGGTGTTCTGACCCCCCTCGAAATGTAGAAATGTAGGTTTTTAAGGCACTTAAACTTGAAAAAGGAAAAAGGCAAAATGAGCTTTAAAAAAAGGCAAAAAAAGGCATATATTTTCTAATTTTGTTATGTACTTCCATTATGTACAATGTGTAGGTCCAATTAAAGATATAAAAAAAACATACAGTGGTCAAAAAATTACAACCGACCCAATATTTGCCATGTTTTAAAGTATTATTTTTGTTGTTATTGAGCTTTTGTTATTTTTTTAAATAAAAATATAGTTCTTTCTTTAACAAAACCCATGGAAAACCACGTTTCCAAATTTGAGTAGTCCACTTGCAAAGGCGCTATGTAAATTTTTTTAGATTTTTAGTTTTTGGTGACTAACGTACCAGTATTTAAAGTAGTTTCATGTCCACTAACAATACAGTGCCAAATCTTTATATTTTCTCAAAAAAATAGCATCATATGTAACTACTATTGTAAAATTCGCTATAATACTTATTTATACACTTTCAAAAGTCTCCATCTTCTGATGAACTTACAAAACTGCAAGAAAACGTGATAGTCTCGATGCTTAGTGGAAGGCGTCGTAAAAGAGAAGCAGACCAATCTTCATGGAAGAGAGAACGCGAAAAGCAAAAAAAGATAGCTATGTAAAAGTTCGGAAGCGGATTAATGTCAATTGACATTAATTCCCTTACAAAAGTTGATTGATTTCAACCAATTGACATTATTACACTTCATCACACACGGCAGTCGTTCTTAGAAGCTTAAGGTGTTCTTACACGATATATATTGGCATCTGTAAATGTGACTTTTTCAATCCATATGTAATTGCGTATGTCTGTCAAATTCACAGTCAAATTTTCAGGATTTTAGCCACTCACCCCTTATTTCAACCCATAATTTAAGAGTTGATGGTATTCTTATAAGCTTTTCCTTAATGCACATTTAATTTACTACTATTTAAAACAAAAATTGTATCGATATCGTGATTCGCCTCTGAGATACAGCAAAAAGAAAATCGAAAGGTCATCAATTTTTTGAACGTAGTCAACTTCGCCCCTCATTTCAGCCCTTAAAGTAAAGCGTGTTGACGTTTGCTTTAGTTTTCATATAATCGACATAACTTGAACTTTATTCACAAAAAAAAAATTATTGCGCTAGCTCTTTTCCTTCTTGTTATAAGAGATTGTAAACAAAAAAATGTGATTTAACCCATAGTGTGACGGTGTGAACCAAGCGCGAGCTATTGCCGAAAAAATTGATTCCGCATCAATAAAAATTTATTATTTATTTTTGTCAAATATTTTTGATATTGTCAATCGAATGAACATAGAATTTCATACCGATTGCATAATTTATATAACAACTTATTTTATTTTTTTTTTAACATTTGGGCCAACGTTTTCATCAACAATTCTCGTTCACGTTTGGTATTGTCATTGCACCATGGAACCGCTAAATAATTAAAAAGGGAGTCAGCGAAATTCAAGGCTTTCAATGAGAAAAATTGCCCGCGAAACTGGTATTGGTCGTGCAACTGTTCGTCAAAAAAGGAGCTTCACATTAAGCCATACAAAATTCCAAATGCTCAGTTGCTTACGGATGAAAACAAAAAAGTACGGCTGGAAAGATGTCGACAACTCTTGCGTCGTGCCGCAAAGGCTCGCTGGGAAAAAGTTCTTTTCACTGATGAGAAACTGTTTACCATTGAGCAAGTGCACAACCGTCAAAATTACAGGACTATAGGGAATATCACACATTATCGAGCACCGCCAAAATCCTAAATCTGAGCTGGGATTCGTTCATCCGGAAAAACACCTCTGATTTTTGTGGATCAAGGTGTTAAAATCAATAGGGAAGTTTACCGTCATAAAATTTTGGAGGCTGTAGTACTGTGGGCCCAAGAGCATTTTGGCGAACAGGAATGGACATTCCAACAGGACTCCGCTCCTGCTCACAGGGCATCAGAAGTTCAAGACTGGTGCAAAGAAAATTTTTCAAACAGCATTTGGTAAATTTTGGAGACCAGGGCTTGTGCTAAGCGACACAAAAGGTTGGACTCCCTAAAGCAATCACTGCGCCGTGAATGGGATCTTATTTCGCTAGAGGAGCTGCGGCGTGTGGCAGAAAATTTTACAAAACGTTTAATGCTCTGCGTTGGTGCCAAGGAGGGCACTTTGAAGTCGGTTTAAACACAAATTAGTAATGCCCAGTGCGGTTGTAATTATACACAAGTTGTTTCTTTAAATTTTGCTAAAATAATAGAAAAATATGCAAAAATTCAAGGCGAATTAATATAAGGTGATAGCAGGAGTACAAAAACAAAAATTTACATTATTTTGTTTTTGCTTTGGCGGCATAAACTGTCAAAATCTGCAAGAGGGTGTGTAGAAATTCAAACAAAATTTTTCAATTTGATATCAGAAGCGGTGTGGCGAAACACATACACAAAATCAGCTGAGTTAGTAACACCACCTTATATAAATTCGCCTTGCAAAAATGCTTGTCCCCGTTATTTATTGTCACCCTGTACAAAAAATTGTGAGCAACAAAGCGAACAGTGAGCATATAGAGAAATCAGAGAGCATACTTTTTTGATTTTAGCTTTGCTTGATTATTCGTGTTTACTGGAGTTAGCGAACACTAACAACAAAACAAATTAACAGTTGTGTAAGCGCACTCATTTTCGCATCTTTGCTTTGCCTGTTTCTTCCCGCTTAATGCTGCTTGGTACATTTGGCACACAGCGAACGTACACACAAACAGCCTGTTTCGAAAAAGTATCACTTTTGTCACAAACTTAAGTTATATTAGAAAATAACTAACTATTTTTATTAATGCAGAACGTAAGTAATCATTTCAAAGTTTAACTGCAAATAAGAAATATTTCAATCGATTCATTCGTTTTTGATTTATAGCAGTTTTAAAAACTATTTCATGGTTTTTTACCATATTTTGGCATATTGTCACGCCCTTTTTATAGGTTCCTTCAAATAATGTTGAAATTATCCTTCCCAGATAGCTAAGCTTTAAAATAAAAAAAAAAAACATTTTCAAATCGGAGCAGTCTGTACGAAGTTATTACATTAAATACAAATTTTGGGACTTTATTTTATACGATGTATAGATTTTGAAAGTAACTATAAACTTATATTGTCTTTTTATGCCAAGTAATCCAGCAAACAAAAAAATTTAAATTAAAACAAGAAAAGAAGTATAAGTTCGGGCGAAACCGAACTTTATATACCCGTACGTATTGAATACCGTTTTTTCACCTTGCAGTAAACCGCATGACAAGCAAGAGTATTTTTTCCGATGTCACACAGTTTCGATAATATGCTATGATATATTGAAATAATTGCAGCAAGTTTGGTGGAAATCGACGATATTGTGTCTTCTTAAGAGACTGTGAAATATCGGCATTTTCGTATTTCTGAAATTTTCCGTCATATGAATTCAAAAATTTTCAACATATCGCTTTTTTGAGCCTAGGTTGACAAATGTACCGAATTTGGTAGAAATTGATAAAACGGCTACCGAGATACACATATGTAGGCGTAAGTGGGCAGTTCCACGCTCATTTTCCCAAAAATTTCCCTAAGTACCATTTTGTGCTGAGAGGCCTTTGTATATATCGATTTTGAGAAAATTAGCTTAAATACTTACTAATTTATCGCAGTATTCGCATTTCTGTAAATTACCCTTATATGGGAGGTGGGCGTGGTTCTTGCCTGATTTCAAACATTTTCAAAGGGTTCCTTAGTGAGGCTCTAAGTAAGGTTCATACAGAGTTTGGTGGCGATTGGTGAAGGGACTACAGAGATACAGCATTTCATCGTAAGTGGGCGGTGCCACGCCCATTTCCAAAAATCATATAACTGTCTCATTTTATGCCAAAATTCTACTTCGCGTACCAACTTTCAGCAATTTGGATCCAGTATTTACGGAAATATCGTAGTTTTTGCATATTTCGAAAATACCGTTATAGGGAGGTGGGCGAGGTTATTGTCCGATGTCGCCCCTTTTCAATCCCAACCTACCTTGGAAAAAGGGAAACTTACTTACCAATTTTCGTGGACATACACTCACCAGAATATGTTTGCGCACAGTGTTTTTTAATATGTGCAATGTTTTTCGTAATCAATTTTTTTCGTTAATTTTTAATAGAAATATAGTTCATTCTGCATAAAATGGCATAGAAATTAATGATTCAAAGTTTTTACAAAATTTAGGAAAGCTCAACCAATTTTCACCAAATTTTTGTAGAATATTTTTGGGTATTTTGGGTATCACGCATCCGTTATATGGAGAAAATAAGCAACATCATCAGCAAAAAAATTCTCAAAACTCAACGGTAGTTTACAGCCACTTAAAACTTGTACTTTATTTTACTGAAATTGTGTGAGCTACAAAACTGCATACTTAAACAATTTTAAACATTTTGTTTAAAAGTTGAAAATTTTGGTGAAAATTTTTCGAATTTTTCTAATTTTTGTAAAAACTTTGAATCATTAATCTATATGCCATTTGAATGAACAATATTTCTTTTAAAAATTAACCAAAAAATATATTACGAAAAACATTGCATATATTTAAAAAAAAGCACTGTACGGATGTATATTCTGGTGAGCGTATCTCAATTTTTTCTCGAGTTATCGTGTACACGGACAGACAGACGGACGGACGGACAGACATGGCTTAATCGATTTCTCTTTTCATTCTGAGCATTTTCTGTATGCATTTGTCTATATCTATCTCGATTCTTTTTGGCTGTTAGAAACCCCCGTTATGCGAACAAAGTTAAAATAGCCTTGTGCACAATTGCGCTCGGATATGAAAAAAGAAAACAACTTTTTGTGCACTAGGACTCGAACTCAGATCACCCTAATGGCAGGTACATGGTTTGCTTACTCGGCCATTACAATTAACTTTATTGCTCAACAAACAATTAGCAATACTCGCTAATGCAATAACAACACTTTAGAATACTCGTTAAAGCAATAACAACGCTTTAGAAGACTTGCTAACGCACTTTATTTCTGTTTCACAGCTTGCTGATTCGCAAATGCACTCCTTGCGCTGTAGCAGCGGTCTTATATACTAGCGCTCGCACTCATGGCACATTTTTCCGTCTATCGCTCATTCTCTCATTCCTTTGCTGTTCGCAGTATTCATCCACTTGACGTTTCCCGCTGTCGAATATTATACGTCATTCCTCGAACATTCTGCCATTTTCTTGCTATTCGCTTCGCGTTGCCGCAGTATTCGCCACAATATATATTGCCTTCTCTCAAAATAGCATTTCACCACAATTGGTGAATGAGAGAGCTTTTATTATAAGACTTCCTTTATGTACAATGTGTAGGTCCAATTGAAAATATAAAAAAATACATACAGTGGTCAAAAAATTATAACCGACCCAATATTTGCCATGTTTTAAAGTATTATTTTTGTTGTTATTGAGCTTTTGTTATTTTTTTAAATAAAAATATAGTTCTTTCTTTAACAAAACCCATGGAAAACCACGTTTCCAAATTTGAGTAGTCCACTTGCAAAGGCGTTATGTAAATTTTTTTAGATTTTTAGTTTTTGGTGACTAACGTACCAGTATTTAAAGTAGTTTCATGTCCACTAACAATACAGTGCCAAATCTTTATATTTTCTCAAAAAAATAGCATCATATGTAACTACTATTGTAAAATTCGCTATAATACTTATTTATACACTTTCAAAAGTCTCCATCTTCTGATGAACTGAAATGAAAAAAATGAAATGAAAATGAAACGTGATAGTCTCGATGCTTAGTGGAAGGCGTCGTAAAAGAGAAGCAGACCAATCTTCATGGAAGAGAGAACGCGAAAAGCAAAAAAAAAGATAGCTATGTAAAAGTTCGGAAGTGGATTAATGTCAATTGACATTAATTCCCTTACAAAAGTTGATTGATTTCAACCAATTGACATTATTACACTTCATCACACACGGCAATCGTTCTTAGAAGCTTAAGGTGTTCTTACACGATATATATTGGCATCTGTAAATGTGACTTTTTCAATCCATATGTAATTGCGTATGTCTGTCAAATTCACAGTCAAATTTTCAGGATTTTAGCCACTCACCCCTTATTTCAACCCATAATTTAAGAGTTGATGGTATTCTTATAAGCTTTTCCTTAATGCACATTTAATTTACTACTATTTAAAACAAAAATTGTATCGATATCGTGATTCGCCTCTGAGATACAGCAAAAAGAAAATCGAAAGGTCATCAATTTTTTGAACGTAGTCAACTTCGCCCCTCATTTCAGCCCTTAAAGTAAAGTGTGTTGACGTTTGCTTTAGTTTTCATATAATCGACATAACTTGAACTTTATTCACAAAAAAAAAATTATTGCGCTAGCTCTTTTCCTTCTTGTTATAAGAGATTGTAAACAAAAAAATGTGATTTAACCCATAGTGTGACGGTGTGAACCAAGCGCGAGCTATTGCCGAAAAAATTGATTCCGCATCAATAAAAATTTATTATTTATTTTTGTCAAATATTTTTGATATTGTCAATCGAATGAACATAGAATTTCATACCGATTGCATAATTTATATAACAACTTATTTAATTTTTTTTTTAACATTTGGGCCAACGTTTTCATCAACAATTCTCGTTCACGTTTGGTATTGTCATTGCACCATGGAACCGCTAAATAATTAAAAAGGGAGTCAGCGAAATTCAAGGCTTTCAATGAGAAAAATTGCCCGCGAAACTGGTATTGGTCGTGAAACTGTTCGTCAAAAAAGGAGCTTCACATTAAGCCATACAAAATTCCAAAAGCTCAGTTGCTTACGGATGAAAACAAAAAAGTACGGCTGGAAAGATGTCGACAACTCTTGCGTCGTGCCGCAAAGGCTCGCTGGGAAAAAGTTCTTTTCACTGATGAGAAACTGTTTACCATTGAGCAAGTGCACAACCGTCAAAATTACAGGACTATAGGGAATATCACACATTATCGAGCACCGCCAAAATCCTAAATCTGAGCTGGGATTCGTTCATCCGGAAAAACACCTCTGATTTTTGTGGATCAAGGTGTTAAAATCAATAGGGAAGTTTACCGTCATAAAATTTTGGAGGCTGTAGTACTGTGGGCCCAAGAGCATTTTGGCGAACAGGAATGGACATTCCAACAGGACTCCGCTCCTGCTCACAGGGCATCAGAAGTTCAAGACTGGTGCAAAGAAAATTTTTCAAACAGCATTTGGTAAATTTTGGAGACCAGGGCTTGTGCTAAGCGACACAAAAGGTTGGACTCCCTAAAGCAATCACTGCGCCGTGAATGGGATCTTATTTCGCTAGAGGAGCTGCGGCGTGTGGCAGAAAATTTTACAAAACGTTTAATGCTCTGCGTTGGTGCCAAGGAGGGCACTTTGAAGTCGGTTTAAACACAAATTAGTAATGCCCAGTGCGGTTGTAATTATACACAAGTTGTTTCTTTAAATTTTGCTAAAATAATAGAAAAATATGCAAAAATTCAAGGCGAATTAATATAAGGTGATAGCAGGAGTACAAAAACAAAAATTTACATTATTTTGTTTTTGCTTTGGCGGCATAAACTGTCAAAATCTGCAAGAGGGTGTGTAGAAATTCAAACAAAATTTTTCAATTTGATATCAGAAGCGGTGTGGCGAAACACATACACAAAATCAGCTGAGTTAGTAACACCACCTTATATAAATTCGCCTTGCAAAAATGCTTGTCCCCGTTATTTATTGTCACCCTGTACAAAAAATTGTGAGCAACAAAGCGAACAGTGAGCATATAGAGAAATCAGAGAGCATACTTTTTTGATTTTAGCTTTGCTTGATTATTCGTGTTTACTGGAGTTAGCGAACACTAACAACAAAACAAATTAACAGTTGTGTAAGCGCACTCATTTTCGCATCTTTGCTTTGCCTGTTTCTTCCCGCTTAATGCTGCTTGGTACATTTGGCACACAGCGAACGTACACACAAACAGCCTGTTTCGAAAAAGTATCACTTTTGTCACAAACTTAAGTTATATTAGAAAATAACTAACTATTTTTATTAATGCAGAACGTAAGTAATCATTTCAAAGTTTAACTGCAAATAAGAAATATTTCAATCGATTCATTCGTTTTTGATTTATAGCAGTTTTAAAAACTATTTCATGGTTTTTTACCATATTTTGGCATATTGTCACGCCCTTTTTATAGGTTCCTTCAAATAATGTTGAAATTATCCTTCCCAGATAGCTAAGCTTTAAAATAAAAAAAAAAAACATTTTCAAATCGGAGCAGTCTGTACGAAGTTATTACATTAAATACAAATTTTGGGACTTTATTTTATACGATGTATAGATTTTGAAAGTAACTATAAACTTATATTGTCTTTTTATGCCAAGTAATCCAGCAAACAAAAAAATTTAAATTAAAACAAGAAAAGAAGTATAAGTTCGGGCGAAACCGAACTTTATATACCCGTACGTATTGAATACCGTTTTTTCACCTTGCAGTAAACCGCATGACAAGCAAGAGTATTTTTTCCGATGTCACACAGTTTCGATAATATGCTATGATATATTGAAATAATTGCAGCAAGTTTGGTGGAAATCGACGATATTGTGTCTTCTTAAGAGACTGTGAAATATCGGCATTTTCGTATTTCTGAAATTTTCCGTCATATGAATTCAAAAATTTTCAACATATCGCTTTTTTGAGCCTAGGTTGACAAATGTACCGAATTTGGTAGAAATTGATAAAACGGCTACCGAGATACACATATGTAGGCGTAAGTGGGCAGTTTCACGCTCATTTTCCCAAAAATTTCCCTAAGTACCATTTTGTGCTGAGAGGCCTTTGTATATATCGATTTTGAGAAAATTAGCTAAATACTTACTAATTTATCGCAGTATTCGCATTTCTGTAAATTACCCTTATATGGGAGGTGGGCGTGGTTCTTGCCTGATTTCAAACATTTTCAAAGGGTTCCTTAGTGAGGCTCTAAGTAAGGTTCATACAGAGTTTGGTGGCGATTGGTGAAGGGACTACAGAGATACAGCATTTCATCGTAAGTGGGCGGTGCCACGCCCATTTTCAAAAATCATATAACTGTCTCATTTTATGCCAAAATTCTACTTCGCGTACCAACTTTCAGCAATTTGGATCCAGTATTTACGGAAATATCGTAGTTTTTGCATATTTCGAAAATACCGTTATAGGGAGGTGGGCGAGGTTATTGTCCGATGTCGCCCCTTTTCAATCCCAACCTACCTTGGAAAAAGGGAAACTTACTTACCAAATTTCGTGGACATACACTAGAATATGTTTGCGCACAGTGTTTTTTAATATGTGCAATGTTTTTCGTAATAAATTTTTTTCGTTAATTTTTAAAAGAAATATAGTTCATTCTGCATAAAATGGCATAGAAATTAATGATTCAAAGTTTTTACAAAATTTAGGAAAGCTCAACCAATTTTCACCAAATTTTTGTAGAATATTTTTGGGTATTTTGGGTATCACGCATCCGTTATATGGAGAAAATAAGCAACATCATCAGCAAAAAAATTCTCAAAACTCAACGGTAGTTTACAGCCACTTAAAACTTGTACTTTATTTTACTGAAATTGAGTGAGCTACAAAACTGCATACTTAAACAATTTTAAACATTTTGTTTAAAAGTTGAAAATTTTGGTGAAAGTTTGTCGAATTTTTCTAAATTTTGTAAAAACTTTGAATCATTAATTTATATGCCATTTGAATGAACAATATTTCTTTTAAAAATTAACCAAAAAATATATTACGAAAAACATTGCAAATATTTAAAAAAAAAAGCACTGTACGGAAACATATTCTGGTGAGCGTATCTCAATTTTTTCTCGAGTTATCGTGTACACGGACAGACAGATGGACAGACGGACGGACGGACAGACATGGCTTAATCGATTTCTCTTTTCATTCTGAGCATTTATGTATACATTTGTCTATATCTATCTCGATTCTTTTTGGCTGTTAGAAACCCCCGTTATGCGAACAAAGTTAAAATAGCCTTGTGCACAATTGAGAGGCGAAAGCCTCTTTACAATCTTAGCCAGAATTGCCTCTATATTTACCTCTCGCTCCAATACAACTCAAAATATTACACCTTATAAAAGAGCGTCTGTCTCTTTTGTCTATCTAGCCCTGATAACTTAGTAGTTTTAATCGTTGATAAAGTCATTAAACAGCAGGAAGCGGTCATCGGGCAATCTTTTTTTCTAGAATCGCTCCTTTCTCCATTGTCTATTTCTGGATTAAAAGTTTGGCGGTGAGTAATTAATTGTGACTGTTTGCAACTAGGAAAAGCCAAGCTCAGCTAACTAATAAAAAAACTAATTACAAGCTATTCATTGCAGGTAAACCTTTCCAAGAGGTCACCCTGGAATTAAGCAAATCTGAGACCTTTATCGTTCGTAATTCCAGTAATTGAAATTATTATAAAAAACGGGGTACCTTTTTAACACAATAACAAGATTTTGAACTAATTCTGCTGGCAGCCACGACTTTCAAAACAGGATTTTCTTCGAAATTTTCATTCCTACAAAATAACAATTTATTAGCCATATCCACTTATTCACAATGTCGTGACGCTATAAGCACACATTTTTTCAAACCAGTCACAGAAGACAGGATTAAAAATGAATTACAAAAACTAAAATCGAAAAACGCTGATCACGTAACAGGTTCTCTAAATTCTGAAACAACCAAAAGAATTGGTTATCCAAATTGGGATACAACGGTGTTTAAACAGCGATCTTGCCATGATACTAGATTGTGAAGATGAAAATCAGGAGGATACATCCGACATTTGCAGCCCCGATGCAATTCTCGAATTATTGAACCGCAAAAAAAAAATAACTGAAGTCCTCTCAACTGGTGCAGCGTCAATCGAAATGAATATACAATTTTGTAAAGTTTCAAGTTTTTCAAGTTTATCGCCTCGAGCGAGTAGTTATTTAATGTCGCAGGTTTGATTTACGACCCGTTAGGAAACAGGCTGTAACCCGAAAAAGCAGCAAAATTACTCTTTCTTAAATATAATGTTCCAATTTTTTAATTTAAGTACTAAATAAAAAAAAATTAAAAATTATTAAATTTTCCATTTTTTATTTACCTAAATCACCTAATGTACTCACCAAAAAATATTTCTTAAAATCATATATGTAATACTTCTATATTGGCAGTAAGCTAACTTCTCAATGTGTAAGCATTTCGAAATCAGAGTGAGACAGTCTAGTACTGTTTTTGTCAATGTGTTGAGTACTTGAGTGCCGTTTTTGTATATGTGTTGTGTACATGTTTATTTATAACCGTATGTGTTCCTTTTCTTTCGTACGTGTTTATTGATATACCTTTACTGTAGTGTTTTCGGACGGTACTGGCTCTTACTGCCAATATAGGAGTATTACATATATGCTTAAAATACAGTAAAAGCTCTCATAGACGGACGCTCTAATAAGCGGACATCTCCTATAAGCGGACACATTTTGGGAACGAATAATTTTTGGTTTTTTCCCATACAAAATGCTCTCCCATACACGGATTTTACAATAAACGGACGCGGACACTCAAAAATGTCCAGTTATGAAAAAAACTCTCCCATAAGCGGACGCGAAGCTCTAACAAGCGGCCAATTTTGTTTTGTTTTTCAGTCAAATGTTGACTCTGGCGCTTCTACATATGTATCTATGTATATGTACACAAGAACATAGTCCATATTCAAAAATTTTTTATTTTCTAGAAAAAGTGTTGCCTTTTCGTTAAATTTGAATTTATTTGTAATCCACCCTGTTTCTGTCTATTGAAAAATAAATATTATTTTAATTTAGAAACCCTCAATTTCAATTTTTTAAGTATGAATTTTAATTTTATTTTTTACGATTTTCCTATAAACGGACATCTTTCATAGACGGACAAAAAAGGTGACCGTCGGCGTCCGCATATGGGAGCTTTCACTGTATTTGACATCCGCATTCGCATCCGCGGGTGTTAGCTTTTAAACATCCGCATCCGCATTCGCATCCGCGGATGTCTAAAATTCCATATTCGCAACATCCCTAGTTTCAAATATTTTGTGTTCAAAAAGCGGGAGTAATAAATTTTTTTCGCATCCCTTTAAAATTCGGAGCTATGAAAATAAAAATGATGCCGTCAATACGAATAAACCCTTTTACAAATGGTCCTCACTCACTGAGTGAGCCAAATATGTGAGGAGTTTATAGTGAAGAGAATGTAAATAACGCTACCGTTCTGAGTTTTTGAAACTGGAGCGCTTTTAAAAAATATAACTCCTCAGATCCAGAGCGCATGTTGATGGCTTTGCGAACTCTGTTTTAGGAGGGTCAGCGACTGTTACTTGTAAAAACTTGCATATTCCATCTTTCGATCTAATCCACCGAAACCGGTAAAATTTTGAAAGTGGTCTAAAAGGAAAAAAGTTTGGGAACCTCTGTATACACTGTAGTTTTTGGTAGGCGAAAACAAACTTTTCGTTTTTGTCATCAATTTACATTTCGTATGCGTAAGTAGGACAGTTAGATATTAATAATTGGGTTGTTCACACTTAGCTGGTTATCTGGTTATGTGGTTATATTTTTTATTCAGTTCACAACAATAACATACACTACAGAATATTAATTTTTAACCAGACAACCGTATTACCAGGCGAGTGTGAACAACCCAATTGATTTTTGTGAATATGGTTTTCACTTGATTTTGCCAGTCAAAATTCGCGTTCAAACTCGGCATTGTGAGTTTCCGCAATATAAACATTATGGAGAGGTACATATGTATTTCTTGAAAAAAATTTGGTTTCTAAATTTAAATTAACAAATTAAATTTATACAACTATCTTTATAGAAACATCATCATCCGATAGCGAGGATAAATGCAAAGATCCGAAGAGAGTTTTTCACAAATAAACTTAAACAACACAAAAATTTGTAATAAGCTGGAAACCATCACCTTCTTTATACAAAGGATTATTTAGAAAGGTCCGGTTATGAGAGCCATGATATACATATGTATGTACGTATGTAGATTTAAGGGCCAAATTCACAGTGCGTAGTTTAATTTTTGTACTGAAAAGCTGTAGTTAATTCCGGATTCTGAGATAACTACGCACTGTGAATTTGGCTCTAAATGAGAACAAAGATTTATTAAATACTTTAAAACAATTTACAAGACAAATTAAAATGTATATATTCTTATATATGTCGCACGTGTATGTTTTTTCAGTTCTCTGCAACTTTTTGTTAATTCCCAGTTTATCTAATATGTAGTTATAAAAATGCAAGTAGAAATACTTGCATGTTTTGTGAACTGGTCAAGTAAAACTGTAATGGATTCATGAACTTGCTATTTTTGTTTTCTAAATGAAATGTGTTATGGTTTTGTATGACAAATATATTTTTTATCGAAAAAAAATTGTTTTCCAGTTTCAATAACCTTTTAAAGGTTTTTTGAAGATTTTATCACTTGGAAGATTTTTAACAAAATTTTTCTGGTAACACTGGCTGAAATAAATAGACGACGAAAAGTGTCGAGAACTATCCGGTGCTGCCAAGTTTTTCCGTTTTAATACACTAGGTTAGTGGAAAGTTTAGGCAATGACGTGCAATTTTTAATACGACTCGACTCTCGACATGCGACTTGCACTCGGAACAACACTCGCAATGAAGACTGAATAATATTTTTCCAGCCGAAAAAAGAGCACAAATGTCCTCTCGAGAAGTACTTCTACGAGAATCATTAATATTGGGAAAAATTCTTTATACTTTATATACTGCTTTGTGGCTTTTGTTAACTGATAAAAGGTACAACTTGGTGGATGCCTAGCTTTACACTCACACAAGATAAAACGAATCACAAAAGAACGAATACCCATATCGTCACCTGAAATGCAAAATAACGTAACATCATCGTCACTGAAATTCAAAAAGTCGTAACTTATAAAAAATTCAAAATTCTTTTTTGATTTTCATGATGGATTTCATCAAATTACAACTCCCCACATCGCTTTATGAAAAAAATTAGTCACGACTTTTTCCATTTCAGTGGCGATGATATTACGTTATTTTGCATTGCAGGTGACGATATTATTTGTCAAACTAAATACTTGGTAATTTTTTAGATACATATGTATTATTCAACGTGTAGAACAATATGTAGTAAATTTTTTTGAAAATAAAATGTATGACCAACGAACAAAATATAAGGGGAGCTCACGTTGAGTAGCATTTTAGGTGTAAAGTTGCTACGTAGCAATCTAAATATCCCATGTTTTGTTGCTTTTCCAACAACAAAATGCGTGCTACGCAGCAACTTTACACCTAAAATGCTACGCAAAGTGAGTACCCGTAAAGTTTTGGTAATAACTCCTATGAATTGACAACTTTTTTCACCCCAAAAAACCACAACAGTTATTTAGGGTCTCTGGCCGAAACTGTTTTTTTCCAAATCAAATTCGACGAGGTAATGCAATACAAAAATTCGTTTTTAAGTATATATATCGCCTTTTCAACCTGCAAAATCAGCCCATAAAGCGCAAAGAACCAATAAAACCGCTTTCAGAATATATTCTTCAAAAGTTGTTTTCAATAGCTGCCTGCTAACTACGCTTAGTTCCTCAATGTTCTATATTTCGATTAAAATCGCAAAAAAAATGTAGATATTCTTCCTTTTCAATCTGGCATCGCTAACGCGAAAGCAGCCACCCCTTGGAGCATGTTTATGATGTCTGTACATATGTATGTTTACGCATAGATACGAACAAATATCCATACCTATTTGCGTACAGCTCTATTGCACGATAATTGCTGCAGTTTTCGCTTCGTAAGGTATACTCAAAAATGGAGCTTGCGCATTTCACGCTTAACGTCATGAGGAATGCTTACGCAGTGTTCGTGAAAAAAGCGGGCTTATCCGATAGTCTTGGAATATGTAGTTATGTTGAGATTTTATTTTGTAAAAATTTTTATAAAAATTTTAAATCTTAGAGCTACAACTAATACTTTGATAGAGTTGCATGTAACTTTTAAACGGGAAATGAATAGAAAGCGTGTACAATATGAATAAACGCATATGTAATTAACTGAAGTGATAGCAATAACTAGAACATCAACATCAACAGCACTTTTTTGTGTAATAGAGCACATACAATTTTTATAGATATACATACATATGTTCATTTGATGTCCTGTGCAAAAAAGAGTGCTTAAAAGTGATATGACCAGAAAGATGAGCATTTTCATATTATAAAATCGTAAAAGCAAACGTTTGCATGACAAGCACCTGATCGACTAAAAGAATACAATGGTTTACGGATAAGTGATAATCTGAGTATCTACTTATGTTTGTATTCCAAGAAAAATAAAACGTCGTGGAATCTAAAAAGTAATAAGTCTCTCGGTGATTTTATGTTTGTTTGCAAGAGAACACGGGATCTTTTAAAAGTATGTATTTAGAAATTATAGCTGGGCTCAGTTTGACCAAGCAAAAGCTCTACAGAAAACAGATTTAATAAAAACTGGTTTAAGAGTAATGAACTGTAAATGCCGGTTTTCGCTATGTCAAATTCAATGGCAGTTTTCGTCAAATAAGTGAAAATACGTTCTCAAATGGGATTGAAAAGCGGTTTAGCGATTGATTTGGATCAGGATAGGTCTTTGGTCGTGTACATGCGCTGCTAAATTGGCTATATGTCAGTTTTTGGCCGATAATATCATCGGTAAAGGTATGGATAAAGGAGATAAAGTTGTGTCAAAATATGTCGCCAAATTTTGGCGTCAAAGTATGACATAGTGAAAACCAGTCTTAAGATTGAAATTGTTATTTAATGCCTATTAAAAATATATGTATAATAGAATTGCCATTTGACTTGTGGATTAACAGTTATGCAATAAATTTGTTTGGCCTAAATTTAATAAAAAAATAAAGTTATGCACAATAACGCAGAGCAAATTTTTTTCAGGGATTGGTACGAGGCCGAGGGATAGCTCGTTAAAAACTATTACATTAAAAACAAGAGTTTCGTTAAAGAGCCACCCTAATATAAAGCATAGATACATGCGCATATACATGTGAATGAAATTGTAGTCACGGTATTTTCGAGTGTATCAAGAACTAATAAAATTAGAGAAGGGAAGCCTTTTCATAGTGGCTGCGTTTCTGTATACATTCCGGATAATCCCATTTCACAGCCACAATAAACAGAATGCGTTTGAAATATACGTCAACGTATCATCAGGAACGTTCTAAAGGATAAATAAACAAAAAAGTTTTCCAAACGTTCAGAATGAATAAAGAAATGCAGCCAGTGTGTTATTTCTTTGTTTTTACATATGTCTGCAATTTATCGACATGTTTAAATTGCTACGCCTTAAAAATGTTTTATTTTAAGCGCGCGCGTAAAGCAGAGGCTCCTTTATTAATGAAATAAAGACAGTCGCAAAAAGTTGTAACGCGGAAGCACCACGACTTTCTCAAGACATTGAAGAAATGTTCTGATATTCATACTCACTTACATATGTATGGAGAGTTGCCACTGACGAAAAAAATACTTACCATTCGCTTGAAAAAAATCTACCAAATCTGGAAAATATCTACCAATACCTTTTATATAGATTTGCTCAATTTTTTTAGTTATTTCTACAAAAGATTAAAATTGTTTTATTAAGGAACTTTTTATTTATCTAATGATATGGTATTTGAGATCATAACGGGTGATTTTTTAAGAGCTTGATAACTTTTTTTTTTAAAAAAACGCATAAAATTTGCAAAATCTCATCGGTTCTTTATTTGAAACGTTAGATTGGTCCATGACATTTACTTTTTNCGAACCGAACACTGATTTTGGTAATAAAATTCAATGATTTGCAAGCGTTGCTCGTTAGTAAGTCTATTCATGATGAAATGTCAAAGCATACTGAGCATCTTTCTCTTTGACACCATGTCTGAAATCCCACGTGATCTGTCAAATACTAATGCATGAAAATCCTAACCTCAAAAAAATCACCCGTTATTTATGGCAAATCGGTTTCCTTCTATCAAAACCGGAAATGATGAAACTAAAAACAGCAACGAAACTTCATTATTTGAAAAAACTGCAACTGTAGTAATTATAGACAAATATAGTGATTGGAGATTTTAATAATATTTATAATGTTTTTCAAGTAAACATTTTTGCTACTTTTGTATGCATAAGAATATTGTTTGTGCTTTAACCAAACCCGTAAAAATCAAGAATCCAAGCTATATATGTATGTACAACATTTGCAATAAAAAATTTCGGAAAATTTTCGAAATTTTTACTCCGAATTTTTATAAAAGTTTTGAGTTTACAGTTTTATAGCCTATTGAACTTAAGTATAACCAACAATGTGGAAGCAAAAAATTCCCATTGATTTAAAATTTCTTTGTTTAATTACGTACTTGTCCAGTTTTCATTTTATCTAAATAATCATTTAAAATATTTTGGCAACCGAAATTTTTGAATGGAGCAGGATATGTTCGCCTTTAATTGATATATGTACATTTGAAAGGTCCAAACAAAAAAATTTCCAAGATAGGGTTTGGGGCACCTTCCAAAATTTTTCCTCTTTGGTACCAGCACCTTATGTTTCTAAATATAAATTTAGAGGATGCTCATATTGTACTCTAGATGTAGTGTGTACATATATTAATCCAACAATTGGTTAAGCAACCTAAAAACCTTTCAAATTTAAATTATCTAAAAAATATCACAAGCTTCAATTGTCATGGCAACAGTATCTTTTTAAAAAAATCACCAGTTTCATAGCGATCCAAGCGTAGCGTATTTCCAGGTCATTGAGCACCCTGTATTGGTTGCAGTAGAAAACTGAAAGTTGGTTTATATATTACAAATATTAAAAGGAAAAAACTAAGGGAGTGCCCGGTTTTCTTGTAAGCAAATTTTTTTGCGAATACAAAAATTGGACCACTTTAAATGTACAAACATATGTTTTTATGTATACATATATAAAGTGTGCGCGCTTTAGTGCAATAACGCAAATTAATGCAATAAGGTAGGCTAAACTTTTATAACAAAACAATAACTAAGAATAATAAAGCGGAAATAAAAAGTTTTATTTGTATTCAAACAAAATACTTTAACAAAAATCTACCAAAATGAAACTAAGTTTACCTTTTTACTAACCCAAATTTTGTCTACCAAATTTGGTAATAATTTACCAAAGTAGCAACCCTATATATATGTACACATATATGCACCTAAAATGTAATCTCTCATCAATACCTGTTGCCATAATGAATTTAATATTTCAGTTCTTCAACCTGGTTCTCCTATAAATGGAAAATATTTAAATTTGCATCTCGGTAAATACAAGTACGTGCGCACATGTACATATACAATACATTCAAACTTAATGGAATAATAATAAAAATCAAACAGCTATCGATTTGTTCGAAAACTAAACGCGACTCATTGTTTACATATTTAGTACCACGAAGCACATAAGGAAAAAGTGACGATTTAGCTATACAAAAATAATTAACTAATACAATTGATTTGAGGTGTGGGAAATTAATATTATATGATGGTTTAAAACCATTTAAGCAAAAATAACAGCATTAATGAAAATATATGTAAATTTACCGACCCCTGCGAAAAATTGTTTTATCCACTGTGATATGAAATAAATAATAGTAACAGAAAAATATTGTACAAGTTGACCTTGGACAACATAGGGGTTTCATAGCAAATTGAAAATTTGGAGATTCATCGTTTCACTTTTGTATTTTTATATTTTTTATTTGCCAATCAGATAATGTAAACAAAATACAATTACTCCTAAAGCGCTTCAAAGGGACAGCTAAATTTTTGTGAGGACTTTCTAAGCAAATCAGAAAATATGTTTATAAAACAGTCACCGACTATCACTCGTGTCGAGCAGACGTGTTTATCGCTGTCATTTCGCCCCGAGCTCAGTTTACGACTTCTAGTTGTGCATTAAGCGTTTCGCCCTCTTCCTCTCTGAATTGAGCTGTTAACTAAATTTTAGTACTTCGTAGTACAAAAATAAATACACAAATTTTACTGTGGTGCATAAGACGCGGCGCCCCCCGGGCCCCCCAATCTTGGGACAACAGATTTGCCCCACTGGCCTCTGATCCCCAACCAAAACGAAAAAAAATTAAAAAAAGCATTGAGACTTTCCCTAACCTTCCATAAATCGAAACAAAAAATCTTAAATACATAGTGGTATCTTCCGCTGATGACAACAAACCATTAATTAAATACAATCGTTTTGCAGTTCATTCAGCCTTAAAATTAATATGTAATACCATGTCCCCACCGGAGCTAACCACGTAGTTATGGCTACTGAGTTGGTTATCCCGATAACCCGCTTGATTTAGCGTAGTTTCGCCATATAAAAATGACAGCACTTAACCATTTCACTGAGATGGTTAAAAGCTAACCAACTCGAAACCACGTCGAGAGTCTGATACAACCCTGTGTTTTCCTGCCATCTGTGGGTCATTAGCGTTAAAATGTAAAGAATTCGTTCCCTACTAGTGTTTGGACTCAGCTAAAATCAGATTAAATTTACTCCGGTTTTTAAAAAAATTTGAAATCAAGTCTTCTACTCCGCTTGACTTCAAATCTATTCCGTTTTTTCATTCATGTTATGCCCCTCTTGGGGCCGTTTTTTGAGTGTTCACCACCGGTTTAAGTAAAAAATTGAAAGTTAGCCAAATCTCACTGTTAAAAAGTAACTTTTTCATAGCAATGCGCCAATAAAGTAACTTCGTTATTTTTTGATGTATGGCTGTTCAAATTGGCGGATGCAGAACTTTACTTAAGTTGTTAAAAAATATATGTAAAATGAAATTTATATAAAGTAGAAAAGGTTTTTTTTTTTTAAATTAAGTGTTAGATACGTTCTACTATATAGAAAATGCTAAAAATTACCTAAATTGTAACATATCCTTACATTGCCTCGCGTACTTATTTTGCATGAATAGAAAATATTTTAGTCAAATAATTAATGTCAGAAACAAAAATTCAATCTAATACGGAAATTTTGTTTCTGCTCCGATTTTTGCAGGAATTTATTCCTGAATAGATTTTTGGAAGTCCGAACACTGTTCTTTACATTTGTACTGTTTTATAAACCTTAAACCGCAGTGTGGACAGCAATAGTTAGTGAGGTGGTTAAGTTCGATTTGAGATGGTTAACTTTTTGGTGGGGACATGGTATAAGGATATTATCAAAATTACCGAATTACGTGATGGCAGTCTGTGCCTATTATTAAAAGACAAACTGACTGCTGAAAAGTTCAATCGTACTAAGTTTTTACACGGTGTCTGCGAAGAGAATACAACGTATCACGACAAACTAAACTACACTAAAGGCACAATATATGCCCCATGCTTAATCGATCTCAATGAAGACGAAATTGTTAAAAACCTATCTGACCATGGAGTTGTAGAAGTGTATAAGTTTGCAAAAATTATAGACGGAAAACCAAAACATACCGGGGTATGTCTCCTCACTTTTGATAAGTACCATCTTCCCAACCGCGTGGATGTCACATGGCATTCAGTCTTGGTCAGACCATATTTTCCTAGCCCAACGCGATGCTAAATCATACAGCGAAACGCTGCAGCAACCCAAAAACGTGTGATCAATGCAATTTACCTCCTCACACCCCAGACATATGCACTCGTACACTGTGTGCAAACTGCTCAGGAGAGCATCCCTCTTCTGACAGATCTTGTCCAAAGTTTCTACAATCAAGAGAGATTTTAAAACTGCAAGTACAAAACAAATGTACAATGAAAGAAGCAATAAATCTATACAAAAATCAAATTCCTTTAATTGTCGGTGGCCCTTCTTTCTCCTCTCTTATTAGAAACCAAACCATAAGGAATTGCCAAAAACAACATTCAACGCAAACTGCACAAAACGGAAATCAAAAAAGACCACTCGAACAACAACAACAACAGCATTTATTCTTCCACAAACCAGAGAACAAAACACAATCAGTGACAATTTCTTGTGTGACCTTCTGTCGCAACATATCACTCAGTATCAAAACTCACTACCTGCTCAGGACAATATTGAAATATCTTCTCAAAACAACAATCAACTCGAAAACAATAATACCGCAAATAGCTCGACTAACGAAAACCACTTTCTGCCTTCAAACTACTCAACAATGAACAACATAGAAAATATGGAAATCGAAAAAACTCAAAACTCTATTGATACAAACAATTTTAGATTTTCCAGTCCCACTTCTCTTTCTAACAACCTTCACTCCTTCTCATTAGAAGATCAATCGGGAAATGTTTAGCTATTTGTACAACGATTTAGGGGCGCGGGCGGAGGGGGACGGGGTGTGGGCCCCACAAATCTCCCCTAAACGAAAGAGGATTGACGCCGCTTTATGAAAAGTCACCCCTCCCCACCAACCCCTCCCACAGACCTCTGTGGAGCTGTTTGAAAATAGGGGAATTTTAGATTTTTTGCAAGGAAAAAACAAAGTTAAACTTGCGTCCGAAGAAGGGGGGTGAACACCTTTTGCAGAGAGCACCTTTCTGCGTAGGCGGCCTTCGGCCGCGCTTAGGGGATTATAACCCTTACTACGTAGAATTCTCCTTTCTGTGTGACATAACTGGGGCTACCGCCCAGTGATGTAACCAGGACGAGGTAACTAGAATTCCCTTTCTGTGTGGTAAACCTGGGACTTCCGCCCCAGTGATGTCTATTTTGGTTACTGGGTGTTTTATAAAAATATCTTGTATATAAAAATGTGTATACAAATTTATAATAAAAATTTGCAACAAATACCATATTTCGAACCGACATTATTGTTAAATTAGTGCACAGATTTAGTAAATTAAATTTTTGTAAGAAAGCGTGAACTGTTATCTACAAGTGTGTCTACAAGTTTTTTGATTCGATTCACGCGTTTGGGCACAGCAACCCAAAATCGTTGTACAAATTCATAAACAGTACCCGATCAATCTTCTCAATATTAATTACTCATACATTATATATATGTGTATATATATATATTTATATATGTGTATATATACGTACATTAGCATAACCCTAGAATACAACTTGCTAAACTTTTTCCAATGATTTCTATACTGCAATGGAACGTCAACGGATATTTCAATAATTACCACTAGATACAGCTAATTATAAAAGAACTGAAGCCATCAGTTTTATGCTTACAAGAAACGCATAATCGCCATAATTTCAATCCGAATCCTCCAAATGGCTATAACGGGTACTTTTTTAATCCCCCTCAGAATAAATACAGCAAACAAGGTGTAGCCATTCTGGTAAAAAAAGACATACCGCACAAAATACTTTTTACCGATGACTCCTTACCCAGTATTGCAGTAGAGATAATTCTAAGATCAAAAATAACACTAGTTAACACCTACATTCCACCTAAGCAACATTTCTCCTGTGTAGATATTTTTCACATTCTAAACAAATCACAAAACCCTATGCTTTGGTTGGGAGATTTTAATTCCTGGAGCCCAATTTGGGCTTTACTAAGCACCAATATTATAGCTTTAAACGACGGCAGCCCCACACACTTCTCCACCCACCAGACGTTCACACACGTAGATGTATCTACATGTTCCGCCAATATTTACCCAAGATGTACATGGAATGCCCTCAACGACCTCCACGGAAGCGACTACTTTCCGCTGTTAATAGAAATCACAGGACAGACAGACACAACTGGAAAAAAATTCAAGCCCATTTTTTTAACAAATAAAGCTAATTGGGGAAACTATAAAGTACTCTGCTCTGAACTATCTGCAAAATATGTTGTTTCCAATAATACTAACCAAGAGGCAGCTCTCATTCGAAAAACCATTTGTTCAGCAGCTCGCTCCTCCATTCCTCAAACAAAAAACACATGTCAGCGTCGGTATAATCCATGGTGGAATAGTGACTTAGAAAAGTGAAGAACGCTAAAACAAGAAAGCTGGCATAAATTTAAAAGAACGCGCAACTTATTAGATCTTTTAGCTTATAAACGCGACAATGCCATGTTCAAACGTGAAACCAAAAAGAAAAAAAAAATAGTCAGGAAAAGTTTACCAGCAACATTAACCCGAAATCCACTTCCCAACAAATTTGGCAGGACATAAGATGTCTGTCTGGCACAAAAAAACAGAAAATAATTAATTGCTTAAACACCCAAAGTGGCATCATCAACGACCCAAAAAGCATTGCAAACGCGTTTGGTACTTACTGGAGTTCCTACTCCAGTGACTCGAATTTCAACAATCAGTTCGTGACTGAGAAAAACAAATGTCCAAACTACACTTTGCACCCAGACGAACTTAATAATTCGGCCAGACTCTTAGAAATAGATACATATCTCCATTGACGAGTTCGATGACGCAGTATTCAACTCTAAAGGCAAAACACCCGGCCTCGAAAGGACTTCATATGCAATGCTAAAAAATATCCCAGAGGATCTTAAAAAAAGAATTGTTGTACTTTATAACAAAATACTCTCCGACGGCATATGCCCTCAAAGTTGGAAAATAGCCGAAATCGTTCCAATACCTAAACCGGGTAAACCTTCTGTAGAAATAACCAGTTTTCGGCCTATTTCACCCCTCTCATGTTTAGCAAAAACCCTGGGTCTCGACTTTGAAAAGGCTTACGATCGCATCGGAGCTCATATAGTTTTAAAACAATTAGCAAAGTGGAAAACAGGTCCAAAGATATATACTTTTATCAAAGGTTTCTTATCCCCCCGAAGGTTTCGTGTTGAAGTGCACAACATATTTTCCCACTGCCTACCACTTGATAATGGAGTCCCCCAAGGCTCCCCCTTATCAGTGGTCATATTCATAATAGCATTCAACGAAATCAGCCAAATGTTATCCAAATATCCAGTTGAGCATTGCATGTATGCAGACGATATCTTAATATTTTCACGGCAACTAGACCTTACCAACGTTAAACAAACTTCCTCTGAAATATTGAACAATATATTCAATTGGTCTCTTACTTCGGGAGCTAAATTATCCTTACAGAAATGTAGCATCTCACATATCTGTTGTAAAAGACAATGTGACAATTTCAACTTTTCGTTTAACAATATAAAAATACCAACTGTAAGTGAACTTAAAATATTAGGACTTATATTCGATTCTAAGTTTAGATTTAAGAATCATTGTTTTTATATAAGAAACAAGCACTTTAAAAGGCTAAATATCATATCATTTATTCAGCCAAACACACTTATCAATATTGCGAGATCACTATTATTATCTGTTATCGACTATGGACTTCCAATCTACGGACATCACGCAGGCAGCGAATTAAAAAAAATCTATGCGCCATACCATACCGCAATCAGACGCAGTCTACGAGTGTTTCCCACTACAAACGTCAAAAACATCCTCGCCGAGTCTGGAATGCCACATATTAACGAACAACTAGAGAATAATACACTGCGGCTCATACCCAAGATATACCACGGCTCCAACCCAGCGTTGTACAAAGATTTATGTTCAGCCATTCGACGCAAACGGACATTAAAGAAACCTTCAACTATACATACAATTTTGCAATATGCAAACAAACTCGACATAAACCTTAAATCGAAACTTTCGGTGACCAGCAAGTATCCACCATGGGCTCTAGACCCTTCTGTTATAGAAGACAAATTGATGAGCCTCAACAAAACTTCCACAAACAGTATCGCATTCAGACAACTTCTCATGCTCCGCGAAAACGAACTTAGGTCAGAAGGGTGGAAATTTATTTACACAGATGGGTCAAAAAATCTCCACAACACTGCAAACGCAGCTGTTTTGGATAACTCAAAAACCATCAATAAGGGACTACTGTTGTCTCCCTGCTCAGTCTATACTGCTGAAGCATATGCCGTAAAATAAGCAGCTCAATGGTCCACGTCATCTAAGGGCAAATATGTAATTTGTACTGGCAGCCTCGCAACAATTACAGCTGTACTAAACACCCGCAACTTCCCATCCCTATCCACTAAAACTAAATTAGTTAAAACTAATGTGGATTCCCGGCCACAGCGGAATTCAAGGTAATGAATCTGCCGACAAAGAAGCGAAAGACCCCACACAAGCTCCATGTCACTTCGTCAAGACTATAGAAAACAATGACGTTATCCGATACGTAAAGAACTATTCAAAAAACAACGTAAAGGCTACATGGTATAATTACAACCACCTCTAATGGTCCATAAACCCCGATCGCGAAAAAGCTATATACCCTTCCAGCTGCAGCATTCCGGAAATCAAAGTTTTCACTCGGCTCCATTTAAGCCATTGTACATTAACGCACCAATACATTCTTCAGCGCAACGCAACCACTGGATGCCGTTTCTGCAATGGTACAACTACGTCTACAGAACATATTTTGGATCAATGCTCTGCCTTCCGCGCATTCAGGGATGAATACTTTTCTTCTAGCCCTTCCAAACTTCTCAAAGAACTGACAACAGATAATATAAGAAAAATATACAAATTTATTTGCAAAGCTCAATTAAAGCATCTTATCTTAAATAGAGTGTTACTTTCCAAATATGTTTATACACATTCTTGTACTGTAAAAAGACATTCACGCAATTATATACTTATGTTACAATTTATAGATTAATATTAGCCCACATCCGAAGGCCCTGTAGCTAGTGCTGTTATATTCGTAGGTAGTATAATTATTTATAATTATATTCCCTTTTAGTAAATAAATAAATAAATACATTTTTATAAAAATCAAATGAGGGTACTCCGGGGTACTTTTTTATCATCTACGGTATAATTATTTTCTAATTTTATATAACCCTGTTAAATAACTACAATTTTAAAACTGTTACACGTAAACTAATGAAAAAATAAAAACTTACTTGTAAATAATCCTTCTTTAATATAAAAATAATTTTAAAAAGTTACTTTTACACAGACTATAATTAATACAGGACTACCGCGTATGACCGATTGAGGTGCCTATGCCAACGATATGCATTTGGCAAGTTACGGGTACTCTAGTAACATAATGCAAAACGTTGCTTCCTAACTAATGTGACCAACTATTTCATAGCTCAAAGAAATACAGGTTAGGTTGGGTTAGATTAACGCCGCGAGCCGATTACCAAATTTCGAATGCGGCTAATTTCAATCCCTGAGAGCTCAGTGTTAGTTAAGAACAGCGAGCCAAAATCCTTCCATCTTAGCCTCGCGAAGGTTGGACAGTCTAAAAAAAGTGTGGAGATGATTTCGCTTCATCTTCCTCTTGACAGCTGATACAAAAGGAATTAGTTGAAATTCCTAGTCTTACCGAGTGAATATCAATCGCGTAATGGCCTGTCAGAACCCCCATCGCTAGCTCTTGAGGGGTGACGTGGTATTCGGCACCTTTAAGGAGTATCGATGGGTCACTCGTTAGTATTTTAAAGTGTCTTATAAAAACATTTTTTGCAGCGGAGAAACGTCTTCTTGTCCTCGTTTGTTTATTTTATTATGTATGTAATAAAATATGCGAGTACGAAGTATACATGTTAGTCTCGCGCTCACCGAGCACACACTAGACCCAACCATCCAAGAGTGTACCGCAGGAGGAAAGAGGCGTTCCTAGTTGCTACTTATCTGGGGATAACGTGTTAAGAGTGCTTGTCCAATGCCAGGTTATCAGCCAGCCACGCAGTTTTCCGCGATGTCACTGTGTCCCGGCTCCTAAACTAGAAGAAGTACCTAAGAAGTATTCTGACACGATGGATAAAGAAGTCAGATATTCCTTTACCGAATTCTAACGCATCATCATATCCTTTAGCAGTGAGTGTACCGCTTCCTTGATGGCAGCTATTTCCACCCGAAAGACATTGCATAAGTCCGGAGCCTTAGCAACCCCGCCCTACGCAGTCCTCTCTTGAGGGAATATAGGTATAGAGAGCTTCTGACAGAGATTTCGGAGGCGCTGTAATCTATGTGCTCAGGGCGGGTCTTGAAATATATTACGCGAGGTCACCGAGGGGGGCGGGGGGATAAACATTGCCAAAAGTGGGTCACGTAGTATGGGTATGTTCCCTTAGGCTGGTTTCAACCCCGATATTATGAATAGAATTGCCTATTGCCTCTGGAGTGACATTGTTGAGGCTCCCTCGATATCGAAGAAGGCCCCTAATGCGTGAAGGCTTCCTATGACCACTTTAGCAATATGTGGAGAGTGGTATCCACCGACCTTACAATAGCATGTTGAGCTCTTGAAAGATAGTCACGAGGAATTGTGTTTCTTATGTACACGGTCAAAAATTTGGGTTTAATTTTTAAACTGCGCTGGGACTACTGCCTTTTTTAATCTTTTATAGTCTACTTTTCAAACCAGTCAATAGTTTTAAGCAATTTTTAATAAAAGGTTTAAATTTTAGTCCAAAAAGTTCGTGGTTCAAAAATCAAACCAAAATGTTTTAATTCAAGTTTCTAGGCTTCATATATAGAAAATTTGGTTTAAATCTAAACCGAAATAGAAAATGTTTGCACACAGCGCAATGTGGTGTTGATTCAAACTCAACATATGAAAGCACATTTACATGCGTGGCTGTAGTCCAAAAAGTTTAAAATTGAAACCGAAATTTTTAACCATGTACAGGTCTATCCATCTATCTTGCGGTTTTAGCAAAAACGAAGACAGACTTAAAGGCTTAAAATCCCTAGGAGAAACATTAGAGCCTTTCCTTTCTTACGGTTTTAGCAAAAACGAAGACAGACTGAAAGGCCTAAAATCCCTAGGACAACCAGGAAAGCCTTTCCGGCCGTCAGAATGAACGCAACACTAACTACCCTCCAAGCCTTGGGGATGTACCCTCTCCTCACGCAGTTCGCAAGTATGTTGCAATTGGTCTCCGGCGACTTAAATGGTTTGAACGAATTTATCGCCCAAGCCATGTTACGATCGTCCAGAAAATCGGAGAACTACAGGACCTGAAGTACAAAATATTGTAAAGAAGTACATTTGACTGTACTTAGAAGTACGAAGTACAAGAGCTAAAAAAGAAGTAATGTACTTTCGAAAGAAGCACGGTTGGTCACATTATTCATAACTAATACTGTCCCTTAGTTGGTCAAACATTAAGGAACGTTCATAAGTATTCTTATAGATGTTAAACATCATCGCAATTTTAGATTTTTGTCCAGCTAAATCGTCACTTTAACATTATGTGCGCCGTCTGCACACGATGTACGAGAGGCGTATGCTTTGTTGCCTCACACTTTTAATCACATACCTAAATAGGGAGTAGTATAGCCGCGGCTCTGACAATAAAAGTATCCAAAAAGAATGAAAGATTTATGGAAAAGTATCCACTCCAAAAAGAGGTACAAACAGACCAAGAATATATCATTTAAACGCACACCATAGTTGAGTTTAGTTGGGTTATCCAGTTCAGTATCACTATCATTTGTCACGGAAACGGTCTGGCTCACTACTAGCACGAGGAAGACGAAATTATAAAAATGAACTCACCAAATGGGGAGAAGTATATTTAAACGAAATAATAGTCACTTAAACAAGTTAAAAAAGCAATGGCAGAATATATGTTTGTGTACATGTACATTCATTTGTCAGTGCTACCAAACCGTACTGCCATATTATCAGTGAAACAAACCAAAAAGATCGGATCATAAATTGAACCAGATTTTTATCAGGATCATATCGTTGTTGTTGCATTTGAGTGCAAATTTTTTATCCGAATCCCGATCATTGTCTACGGAACCACAGCATATGTATCCTTCTGTTTATCTTTTTTCGGACTATGGCACAAAATTAAATTAGTATATCATATGTGTATGGGCATATTCTGGCGTTTCAAATTACAAATTGCTTACGGGTAATGGGAAGGCAATACTGTATTTGCCCCCGAAATTTGCATTCGGGCGTTATTCAAAAGGAAGCAATTTTCAGATGATCATCGAAGTCAAAAGATTTCCGAAACTTTCATGCATGGAAGAGCACTATCGACAAGGATAATTTGAAGAGAAAATAACTAAGTATACAAAATGTGTGTATTGTAACAGCAAACTAAAGGTTGGGTTAACTTTAAAATCATTTGACATGTTCGTTGCGGATGTACCGTTGCGGATCCTTACTATTTTATATTTTTAAGGAATGTTTTCGTTAACTTCCCCTTCAGGTTTTACAAATGTTATTATTTTTTATTAAAATTATTATTTTTTAATTTTTTTCTTAAAAAAAAAAAGATTTTTATCTTACCCGCTTAAGTACCTAACCCGCTTAAGTAACCAACAGTTTTGGGCACCGATTTCGAACATTTTCGTTTCGACAGTTCTTGTTTCGGATCCATATAACTAATTACCTATTGTATTTAGAAAATTTTTTTCAGGAATGTTTTCGTTAACTTCCCCTTCAGGCTTTACAAATGTTATTATTTTTTATTAAAACGATTTTTTTTAAATTTTTTTCTTAAAAAAAAAAGATTTTTATCTTACCCGCTTAAGTACCTAACCCGCTTAAGTAACCAACAGTTTTGGGCACCGTGAATTTTTTAATATCTCACCGCTTATTTACTCAACCCGCCTAAGTACCTAAATTTTTTGTACCCCATTTACCATTTTACTTATAATTTTCACCTTTTAAGTGCTCTTTTAAAATTTCTTAAAATATTTTAATATACACATCGACATTAATTGCCACCATCAGTGTAACAACTAGGGATGTGCCGGGTATCCGGTAGATATCCGGAATCCGGCCTATCCGGCCGTTTTTTGGTTATGCGGCCGGATACTGGCTAATATCCGGCCGGATTCCGGATATCGATTATAGAAGATTCAATTTAGAAATTTAACCCAGATTTTGGATTTTTGTAATCCAATTTAATAGTATTTAATTAGTAATCAAAGTTAACAATTTGTATATTTTTCATTATGAAAAGAAGCATTTCCGCATTATCGGGCTACAACCTATTTCTATTTTCAACATACATAAATGTTTCCCGATGCACTAAATACTCTTTCCGAGTTCACTGAGGAAGGTGGCGCGCAGAGATACTTCATTGCCAGCGTAAACAAATTTGGAAATTCTTTGCGGCTATACTTCCACCAAGTTAAGGGATCTTCTCGTCTGGATATAAGAGGTAGCTGCAAATATTTCTCTATTTCTAGTTCATAGATCGCTGCCTTTTTTCTTCTACGTTCGCTGCCTTGTCTACCAATCGTTTGGCTATCCATATCACTAGAAACACTAGAATCAGCATCAGAGCCGTTGGCGATTTCCTCAAAGCATTGCCAAATATCCTCGTGAGCTCGATCTTCGATGGAAGCTTTCACTATAGTTCGGCATTTTTCATATGATTCAACTAGTTTCTCCATGCTAACTGATTTATAATTTCGAATTAGTTCATCAACAACCCAGTTTTTAGCTTTATTGGCGTCAGAAAAAAAAAACGAGTTTTGAAACGTGGGTCACAAAATGTTGCGATAGTGAAGGGTTTAGTAAAATTTTGTATGTACTGTATGTGTGACGTGTATTGAGTTTCTAACAGCTCAACCTAATATTACCGGCGTGAGTTTTTCTACGCACGCACGCAAGTTTTTCACATTTGATTAACCGAAATCAATTTGCGTGCGTAATTTCTCAGATTTGCATTTCTGTCAAATATACAGAAGTTGAGCAAAATTTGGTCATAAATGCCGAATAGCTCCGATTCTCAAATAAAAAAAAAAACATATGGGGATCGATAGAGATAATTGCGGTGAGTATAACGGTATATTTATTTTTTTGCGGGAACAACAATTACAAAAGTTATTAAGGGTCAAAGTTCAAATTAAAAAATGTTTTACACAATAATTTAAATAAAAACACATAATTGGCCAAGGAAAAATTATACGACTAAAACTATGTTCACATATCAATATTATCTCAATCAAAGCTCGTTTTTTAATCACCCTGTTTACACAGGCAAATCTCAGACTTTTAGCCATCAAATTTGTTGTGCTCACATCTCAAGGAAAAGTTATGTTTCTTCTCTGTGCCACCGTGATCACGTTTTTCTGCTATAATAAGCAATATAAATATATTTTAACTTAACATTTTATTAAAAATACCTTCACAAACCGCTTTTACTTGCTGGCGTACATTTTTATTTACTTTTACATTTGGCATTTCTCCTCTTTTTCGCAAAAACAATCGATAAAACTAGGATGGACACCGAAAAGTTATCGGTAAGATCTGAGACTATTTTATTATTACAGATTAACAAGGGACGAATTTTATATGGCTAATCTCTTGTTATAATTACAGATTAGGGTGTTAAGCTTGAAAATGAGGATAATCTACTTATATGTGAACTTAGTATTAACAAATGAATACAAAGCTTTCTTAAGCTTCTCTTCAACTTCATCCAAAACGAAAAACTGAAATTTTATGGGTTTTTTGAAGCGTGTAAGTTAAACCATCTAATTACACAGAAGACAGTTTGATCAAACAATCTGACCATGTAAGGTCCATATAAGGTATCAACACACATGTGCGATTCTGACGGTGCGAATCTGTTCCGAAAAAATTACAACAATGCCGCAACTATTTATTGGAACATTCATAGCTCTTTATTTCGTCGTGCCGAAATTGCAGACCTACGCGTTCGGAAACGAAAAAGGTTAATAGGCGGGTTCTGTATAATTTAAACAAAAATTAACGTAAGAAAACAAAACATCTTGATTGTTCAAAAGCAAAGAATTTGATGAAGATTGTTTTTTGGTTGTTTATAAGACGCCATTTTTCACTGCGATAGCATCGCACAGATGTGTGCGTAATTGTGTTTTCGAAGTGGTAAATTCTGTAGCATCAGAAACGGTGCGGAGGTCGAGGTGAACTCGAGCCGGCAAAAAACAATATTGTGAAATTTATTAAGGGCAGCAGTCTACCGGATATCCGATCGGATATCCGAATCCGGCTGTTATTTTTTACAGGATATCCGGAATCTGGTTATCCGGCAAAATCTATATCCGGCACATCCCTAGTAACAACATTCAAATTTCAAGTGGCTAAAAATTTCCGTTGATTCTTTAGATTTTTGAAATTTTGATGAAAATTTGGTAAATTTTCAGTGTTCTACAAAATTTTAAGCTTAGGGGTAGGGAATGAACTCTATTTTAATTGAAAAATCTTAAAAATTAATAAACATAAGCCGCAATTTTTAATTTGGGACAAACTGTATGTACATATATATAAATAAACTAGCAGACCCGGCGAACTTCGTCCCGTCCAAAATTAGAGTTTTAATTTAAACATTTTGGTACAACAGTTTCTCCAACAACCCACATTTACGATTTTTACTGCACATTCATCGGCTAAGACTATCCTTTGGTGGTCGTTTGCCGCCTTAAATAACCGAACGAATGTGTTATGTCCATGAGAAGTTCCCTGGTGGCCACAATGAGCCGGATCTATAGTGAATGTGCCCTAGAAACTTTATCATATAGTTAGTGGCAATTTTAATATCAATGCGTATCCTTGTTCAACAGAAATATAATATACATACATAAACTGAGATGAAATACATTAAAAGCCAGTTTCGCGAAAGTAATTTAAGTGAAAAATTATGTTTTTCTGTCAGGTTCTATATTAAATTCAATTAAAAAAATAAATTTTCATTAAATTGCTTTCGTGAAACTGGCTTTTAAGGTTTTTCGACAGGTGGTGATTTAAGATTTACCACTGCACAACTCAACCCTGGTTTCTTCGAATGAGGCTCTAACGCATAATAATAGTGGCAAATCACATCCATTGGGTCAGTCGTAACACACGAGAGTTCGATATACTCAATAGTGCAACGGGTCGATTTAGTCTGACATTTACGGCACCTTTTCTCACTTTTTAAATTTTTAGTAATAACTCGACCTCACCACCAGCTCTTTTTTGCAATTGGACTGCCTTTACCGTTTCCAATACATGTTTTGAATATTCGCCAAATCGGATCATAAAAAAATTTTTAGTACTAACTCAACTCCAGCGCCAACTGGCGGATTACTTTTCCACGCCCCCTTTTTAAAGAGCCGATTTTTCTCAATGAGCATGTGATTAATTGCATATATCTCCACACGAAGTGTTCCAGTACTGTACCACGAACACTTCCAGAGATATGCAGTATGAAATTCGACTTGTATGGTAGGTGCCACGACTCCTTTTCCAATAGCTCCATATTTTCTACATGACTATGCGATTGATTTCATATATCACCACACCAAGTTCCAGTACACTACCAAGAATAATTATAGAGACATGCAATAAGAAAAATTCGACTTGTATGGGAGGTGCCATGCCCATATAAAGTTCCAATACTCTACCATGAACATTTCCAGAGGTACTTATTATGAAAAATTCGGTTTGTATGGGAGGTGCCACGACCCCTTTTCAAATAGTCCGAATTTTTCTCCATGAGTATGCGATTGATTTCATATATCTCCATACCATGTTCGAGTACTCTGCCATGAACACATTCAGAGATATGCAGTATGAAAAATTCGGTTGAATGGGAAGTGCCACGCCTTCTTTTCCAATAACCACAATTTTTTACCATGAGCATGCGATTGGTTTCATATATCTCCATACCATGTTCGAGTACTCTACCATCAACACTTTCAGAGATATGCAGTATGAAAAATTCGGTTTGTATGGAAGGTGCCACGTCCCCTTTCCCAATAACTAGAATTTTTCTCCATGAGTATGCGATTGGTTTGATATATCTGCATACCAAGTTAGAGTACTCTACCATGAACACTTCCAGAGATATGCAGTATGAAAAATTCGGTTTGTATGGGAGGTGCCACGCCCCCTTTTCCAATAACCACAATTTTTCTCCATGAGTATGCCATTGGTTTGATATATCTGCATACCAAGTAAGAGTACTCTACCATAAACATTTCCAGAGATATGCGGTATGAAATATTCGGTTTGTATGGGAGGTGCCACGTCCCCTTTTCCAATAACCACAATTGTTCTCCATGAGTATGCGATTGGTTTGATATATCTCGATACCAAGTTAGAGTACTCTACCATGAACACTTCCAGAGATATGCAGTATGCAAAATTCGGTTTGTATGGGAGGTGCCGCGCCCCCTTTCCAATAACCACAATTTTTCTCCATGAGTATGCGATTGGTTTGATATATCTCCATACCAAGTTAGAGTACTCTACCATGAACACTTCCAGAGATATGCAGTATGAAAAAATCGGTTTGTATGGGAGGTGCCGCGCCCCCTTTGCCAATAACCACAATTTTTCTCCATGAGTATGCGATTGGTTTGATATATCTCCATCCAAGTTAGAGTACTCTACCATGAACACTTCCAGAGATATGCAGTATGAAAAAATCGGTTTGTATGGGAGGTGCCCGCCCCCTTTGCCAATAACCACAATTTTTTTCCATGAGTATGCGATTGGTTTGATATATCTCCATACCAAGTCAGAGTACTCTACCATGAACACTTCCAGAGATATGCAGTATGAAATATTCGGTTTGTATGGGAGGTGCCACGCCCCCTGCACCTAGCGGTATGAAATATACTTTACATCCGATTCTCATACCTACCAAATATACACAAAAAATTTCATAAAGATCGGTCCAGCCGTTTCGGAGGAGTTCGACCACTAACACCGTGACCCGAGATTTTTATATATTGGATATGTATAATCAATGACTTTTTAAATAATTGAATTATTGTAAAAATGATATAACATTGCTTTATCTACTTTTTTAATAAAGTTTTTCTCTATGTGTTTATATGTTTAAATAATGCTACGATCTTGGTTTTAAACTACGTATACTTCATTAAATGTTGATGCTTTATTCAAGGATTTATTTATGTAAGCTAACAAGAAGACGTAGCTTTATCAGTAATTGTGTTCGCTTAAGTACCCGCATTGAGGTACTTAAGCGGGTTCTTTTAAGTACCCAACCCGCGGATTTTACTGTATTTCGATTAATACTTAGAAAAGGTCAACTCCTAATGCAAATGGCGCGTAAGCTATTGGAAATGGGGAAGTCGATTAGCTTCTACAATGTGCGCGGGAGCACACAAACTATACCGGGCACTAGTTGGAGCTCCGATAAGCTCAGGCGGTGTATTCTCTCTCAGGCGGCCACGGTAAAAAAGGAAAGCCAAAACTTGAGCGTTTATAAAACAACAAATTTCGAAATTCAGTGGAAAAACATACATTTGTATCCACGGGAAAATACAGACTCCACCATAAACTCTTCGATCTAGGTTGAAGAATTCAAAAATTATTTATAAGAAAATCCTTTGTCTGAACGCGCGTATTTTGTTTTTACCTTACTAATTTTACCTTAAGGAGAGAAAGAAATGAATCTTTCCAGAAAAATTTAATTCAAATATCTGAAACTGCAGATTTTAACAGTTTGTGAAGTATTTTTAGTTCATTGTCTAGTTTATATAATTATATGCATACATATAAGTGCCGTAGCAATGAATTCGAAATATGTGCACCTTATTTTGGTTTTAAAAGTTTTTTCAGCACTTAAATTTATAAAATTCCTTGTGTTTGTTAAAATTGCGGAGAATGTAAAAACAAATTTACGTCAATGAATGCTCAACCGAAAAAAATGTAGCTCTTTATTTCAGCTACTATTAGTATTATTTAGCTCTGTTTAGGTTAGGTTAGGTTACACTGGCCGGCGGATGCGCCTTACATAGAACCGTTGGTCCTTTGTAGTGCCAGATGGAGGCCCGTTTTACTGCGATCGAAAGTAGTCGTCGTATAGGACGTCAACGCTTTTTGCGAAGTACAAGAGAGCCTTAATATCCAGTTTTGGAGCCTCCTTTAGTTCTTTGAACTGCGAAGCTCCGAGATATCTAATACGAGTTCTAGCTAAAGCCGGACAGAAACAGAGGTATTCTAACGTATCACTCATGCCTTCCTCCCTGCTACTAATACCCATTCTGCTTGCATGGGATGCCAGTAGGTTGTGGCCCGTCATTAGGCCAACAACTGTCCTGCAATCCCTACGTGACCGTGAAAGCAAGAAATTGGTGTTTCCTTTGCTGCTATTGCACATGATCTTGGTGGTTTTGCATGTCGATAATGCATTACATCTCACCCTGATCCGGCGCCCAGCTCTTTCAGAAATTTTAAAATAGATCGTTTTTAGCGACTTCTGTATTTCCTGTACTGGTTCGCTAGCAAGACGGATGGCACTTTTGGCAAGCTCATCAGCTGTTTCGTTGCCCATAATGCCCTTGTAGCCTGGAACCTAGTATATATGCATCCGTTTACCCTCGGCCACCCGGTCTACTTCTTCCCTGCTTCTAAGGACATTTTCTGATGCAATACGATGTGAGATTACAGCCTTAATCTCCGCCTGGCTATCGACATATATATTGATATTTTTTATATAGTTTCCTGCGTTGCTGGCTATCTCAGCAGCTTTCCCTATAGCGAATACTTCTTCCTAGAAAATACTGCAGTACTCTGGACGCCTGAAGGATGGCCTGAGGTCTAGCTCGGTGCAATAGACTCCAGCGCCCACTCCATCAGCCATTTTAGATCCATCCGTGTAGATTTTATACGTTCCGCAGGCGGGTCGCATACTCCTGCGCCATCCGACCTCCTTAAACGTAGCTTGATATCTTCTTCCCCAGATGAAGAGTGTGGGGTATGTGGTCTATTTTGTCCTCCATCCCCCTGCATATCGAGCTGGGCCCGAGGGTTCTAGCGGAGAATTCACCTAAGGCCATCAATCTCATGGCGGATTTCACTGCAGTGCTCTCGACTGCGATGTCGATTGGTGGTAGGTCAAGTAACCTTTGAAGTGTAGCCGCTGTAGTGGTCCTTGCGCTCCTGTTATGCACAGTGCAGCGAGCCGCTGTAATCGCTCCAATGTTTTCTGTACGATGTTTTGTTGGCAGCGGCCACCATACCAGAGCGCCGTAGAGAAATATCGGCTTAACTACCGCTGCGTAACACCAATGCACGAGGCCAGGGGATAGGCCCCATGTGGTACCCAGCACCTGTTTAGATGCGTGGCCTTTTTCACCCTACCCTCTACATTTAGCTTCCATACCAGTTTGCTGTCCAAAATTACTCCCAGGTACTTGGTGTGATCCTTGATTGATCCCCAGCGCTCCTGAGACATTTGGCCTAGCGGATTGCTACGATCAATGAGTGCCACAATTTGATGCCTCCTAGCTATCTCACTGGCCGTTGCCGTCGCTTTCGATGTTGTCGCTTTCCCTTGATCGAACCTGACGTTTGGCTTTACAGCGTTGTCTCTGCGCTTCGGTCTTTTGGCCAGCCTTGCTGTCTCGCTTTCAGCAGATAGCTGCCTTTTAGCCGCGATTCCTTCCTCGATCCGGTTTGCGAATCCTGCATCCGTGGCAGAGAATCGTGGCACTGCCGCGTAGCCAACCTTTCCGCCTCTTCCTTCGTCCAGTTGGACTTGCAGCTAAGTCTCTCGTGGACTTTGACCGCCGCCTTTTATATAGCTTTAGCCTTCAACCCCTCCTTACTGGGTTGTGCCCTAGGCCTTTTCTTTGATGCCGAACAAGCACCTTTGTCATCCCCCAGAGAGCGTAGCAAAGCTTCTTCTTCCTGAGTGTTTACGCTCTCACCGCTTTCGAGGTCCGACTCTTCGTGGACTGTGGACCTGCGCTGTAGCGTCGAGTAAAAATTGAGATATCTTAACTAAACTTGGTTTGTGTACTTCCTTTCGGCGTGGGACGGATGTTATTGAAAATGGACAAAATCGGACAATAACCACGCCTACCTCCCATATAACGGTAGCTTTCAGAAATATGAAAACTACGATATTTAAGTAACTACTTAAGCCTATTCACTCAAAATTTATATTTACAATGATTTTTAGACGGAAAATAAGAATATTACTTATAATTTCCCGAAAACTTGGCAAAATTGTTGGTCTTGGTACAACATACCAAATGGCCGAAAATTAAAAAAAAAATAACCACGCCCACATCCCATATAACGGTAATTTAGAGAAATACGAAATCAGTAAATACCGAGGCTAATTTATTCAAACTTGATGTTTGCAATAACTCTTTAGCACAATATACGATAAGACTTGATAAATGATAAAATTTTGAAAAATGGGCGTGGTACCGCCCACTTATGACCACATATGTGTATCTCGGTAACCGTTCAAGCAATTTGTATCAAACTCTGAATAAATATTGTGCTTATTGAAATCGGACTAAAGTAACGCCCACCTTTTATATAATCGTAAATTTTTGAGAAATGCTTGAAACTTCGATATTTCGAAATTTAAGGAAGCTAATTTACACAAAATTGATACTATCAACAATCCCTTGAAAGAAGTAACATTATTACGAAATTTCGGATAAAACCACCCCTGCTTACCATGTAGCGGTAGTTTTCGGAAAGGTGAAAAAAAAATTATATAATACTTGCGTGGGTATCTAATGTTCAACTCCGGCCGAACTTAGACTTTTTTACTTGTTTCTAATTGTACTTATATAAATAGCATTTTATATAAATAGGCTTTTTTACAAAAGCTTGCCAAACACTTTGCTTGGGATGAACCCACTACTTATTTTCTTTTCCAAATTTCAGATATATTTATGTACAAATGTATTTATTACGAGTACAGAAATGACAAAACGACATTAGATCATATTTTTGTCGAGGTTTTCACCAAGTAGTCATGTACGTATATCTTATAGAATTCTTCCTGACAAGGAAAAACTCCTTCACTAGTAGCTTAGCTGATTTTGCATACAAAACTTGGTAGAAATTTGCAGATATTTTTAAAAGGAACAATATTAGATAGTTTTTTTTACTCATAAAGGATAAATAAAGGCGAATTCAGGTAAGGTGGTGTTACCAGAGCAGCTGGGTTTTCGCCTCGGTCACTCTTAATTTAAAAATGATATATTTGTTATAATTCCTAACGTCATTATGCGTACAATTTGTTAGTGACATTTTTGTTTGAACTTCTGCTGTCATCTTATATCAACTCGTCTTGGAATGAAATGTATTATTTTATAAAACAACAAAAAATATATTTCAAGCCATGGTGGAATAATACCAGGTAAAGTAATAAGAGCGAGAAGGAAGATTTGACACTACCTTATTAGAAGTGTTCGCCCCTTAGATTTTTTTTTATAGGTTAAATGCCAAAAATATTAAAAAGAATAACCCTTTTTGACTACAAAGGGGGTAATAATTTGAAGGTTTTTATTTAATACATATACATACATTATATTAAAAATTACTTTTGAAATATCCCTATTTGAAAAACAAAAGAACCATCTAAATTAACTAAGCATAATTTATTATTTTTTATTCAAATTATATATGTAGAATCTAAACAATTTTATGGATTACGCATGTATTTAGTACTGAAAGAGAAACTCTAACAATAACAAAGAGCTTTAAGGATTTACATTGGCTATGTAATAAATAATAATTAAAACTTAAATAAAGATTTTGACGCTAATAAGAGTAATGTGATGTACTAAATCCACGGAATAGTTCACACAAACGGAAGCAATCACGAAAGTAGATACTGAAGACCACCCACATTGAGAAGTGTCTATATCATTCTAGATGAAAAGTCCAACTACGGTTTCAAAACACCATCTTAATGCCGCACAAACTGATATTTTTATGCAAAAGAAATATGTTAAAATGGGGAAATTAGTAAAAAAGATTTTTCACAAATAATACTTCACGGACTCACCGACAAATGCATACAAAAATCTTAAAAAAAGTAGTCAATGCAGTAGCCAATTAAAAGTGACAATTCGCCGTATAATTCGATGTATTGAGGCAAAAACACTTTTCAAAATGGCGAAATTAGTAAAAAAGATGTTGCGCAAAGAATACTTCCAAGGACTCACCGACGCACTTAGAGACGAATCGACAATATATGACGGCAAAAATATTTACTCCATATGTATTTGTCAAATTTCAATGAAATTTGGTATTTAGGAATTTTCATCATCACTGATTTCCAATATTAAACTAAATTTCCAAAACTCAAAATGGCGGATCCAATATGCCGGACGATTTCTTCAAAAATTTATAAATTTTTATGAATTCTAGTATTTACTCCACATGTATTTGACAGATTTCAATGAAATTTGATAATTAGGGATTTTCGTCGTCACTGAATTCGAATATTAAATACAATTTCCAAAATTCAAAATGGCGGATCCAATATGGCGGACGATTTATTAAAAAATTTATATATTGTTATTGATATGAAATCAAATAAGCGGACTGTATCTTGTTGCTAAGTAAAACGAACTGATCAGTTTTTCTGCAAGACAACTTTAAAGTTTATTATCAAGTGAAATGAACTATGTTCTACGTACTTGTACTGTATGATAGCGAATCAATCCAAAAATCACATAGCACAAATAAATGGCCTCAAATTTAGGTAACAAATGGTGTGATGTTTTCTATGCACATAATATGAAACAACAAAACAAGTTTTTCTTTTAATACATGAATAATAACGGGTGATTTTTTTGAGGTTAGGATTTTCATGCATTAGTATTTGACAGATCACGTGGGATTTCAGACATGGTGTCAAAGAGAAAGATGCTCAGTATGCTTTGACATTTCATCATGAATAGACTTACTAACGAGCAACGCTTGCAAATCATTGAATTTTATTACCAAAATCAGTGTTCGGTTCGAAATGTGTTTCGCAAACCCAATTGCTGCGAACGGCGACGAATCGACATTTCACGGTCTTCAGCAACACTCTCAGAAACAGACGCAATATTCTCTTCTGTACGCACTGTACGCATTCGTGTGGTTGGTTTAATGTCCAATAAAGTAAACTGAGTGCGAAACTTGGTCACAATCGCATTAATTGTTTGCTCACTTGGTCGATTATGTAGACCATAAATCGGACGTAAAGCGAACCGAACACTGATTTTGGTAATAAAATTCAATGATTTGCAAGCGTTGCTCGTTAGTAAGTCTATTCATGATGAAATGTCAAAGCATACTGAGCATCTTTCTCTTTGACACCATGTCTGAAATCCCACGTGATCTGTCAAATACTAATGCATGAAAATCCTAACCTCAAAAAAATCACCCGTTACAATAGAAATTAACAGCTAAGTAAAGACAATGGTTGTTTATTTGTGCACATGCAATTGTTTGCAAGCTGAGCTCTGCTGAGTTACATATATACATACGAACGTGCATACATATATACATATTTAGGTGCATACGAATGTACTGTACATTTATCAGTGAGCTGCGTTGGCGAAGATGCGATAAAGGGTGTGTCGTGTGGTTACTTTACATCCTCCCCTCCGCTGGAAGACTCCGGTCCTACTGAGATTGGAAGCAGGGCCAGTTTCGTAATGGGTCGCATATATTCTCCCGCTGAAGTTTTCACCGTGACCACTCTGATCTTCTTGTCTGCGCTGGGATGTAGTTTAATGACCTTTGCGAGTACCCAATGTGACTGCGGTACATTTGCTTCGCGAAGAATGACAATGTCACCAAGCTTGAAATTCGGTTCATCTTTTCGCCATTTCTGTCTTTGTTGTAAACTCGTAAGATATTCCGAGTGCCACCTATTCCAGAAACCCTGCGCCATGTGTTTCACCTTGTCCCACTGCTTTAATGGGCTCGTATTTGTAGCAGGATCGACAGACTCCTCAGTTCTTGCCGTAAATGGTTGGCCAATTAGAAAATGAGCTGGGGTTAGGGCATCAATCTCGCCATCATTACTGGGACACAACGGCCTGGAATTAAGGATAGCCTCAATTCTAGTGAGTAACGTATAAAATCGTTCATAAGTTAAAGCAGTTTGGCCAATAACGCGCTTTAAATGTGTTTTAACTGACTTGAGACTACTTTCCCACAGCCCACCGAAATGGGGTGATGACGGTGGGATGAAACGCCAGGCAATATTATTGCGCGCAAAGAAATCAGCTGTGTCTGAAATGTTGTGTTGCTTTTCCATTATGGCTTGCATTTAGTCGAGGCTCCGCTTCGCCCCCACAAAGTTGGTCGCGTTATCTGACCATACCTCCATTGGTTTGGCACGGCGCGATATAAATCGATCTAACGCGCCGATGTATGATTGCGTCGTCAAGTCACCAACTAACTCCATGTGCATTGCCTTTGTTATGAAGCACACGAACAGAGCAATGTAGCCCTTCACCTTTCGTGGTACCTTGCCAACCTCCACTTTAAGTAGAAATGGGCCAGCATAGTCGCAGCCCACCTTACTGAATGCTCGTTGAAATGTCACACATCATTTGCTGTTGTGTAGTTTTTCGTAACTTGAAGCAGGTAATACAATCGTGGACAATTCGTCGTGCGATGTTGCGGGCACCCATAATCCAATACTGTTGCCTTATAATAAAAATCAGTTGACTTACGCCGACATGTAGGTTTGATACGTGAATGTATTTGACAATCATTTCGGTGACGATATGCTTCGCTGATAATATAACAGGGTGTTTAATGTTGAATGTCGCTGATGACTTCTCTATACGGCCACCCACTCTCAGTACTCCAGCCCTGTCTAAAAATGGTGCGAGGCTTGACAGTTTACTTTTACTTGCCACTGCTCTGTGCTCTTTCAGTGCGGAAATTTCAGCTGCAAATAACTCCTCCTGTACAGCACGAATTATAAAGTTTGTAGCATCTTGTAGTTCATGAGAAGACATAAATGAGCTGTATGTTTGTCTTCGTAAAGAACCTATAAATCTTAAGCAATAAGCTGTAGCACGCACCAACCGAGACCAAATAGACATATGTTGTAGTAATGAACCAAGGACGACATGGTGTTCCGTTGATATAAGAAAAAGTTTAGTAATAGATTGAATTTTACTCTTACGCTCTTCCAAGTTGTCTTGAGATATGTGCAACAGCGATTTTATTTTTGGCCATAACTCCTTTGCCCCAGCGAGCCAACTTGGACCGTTCCACCAGATGGTTAGAGATTTTAATTCTAACGGCAAAACCCCTCGCGAACCAGGATACGCTGAATTGTCTGCGGACCTCACATGATTCCACTGAGATCGAGTGTAATCCGTCAAAATTTCCGATGTTCTGTTTGCTACATACACTGTCCACCGCCTTGGCATAGCTGAAAGCCAATGTAGAACAATCGATGAGTCTGTCCACATATAAACCTTAGTGGCGTCGAGTTCAAATGCCTTTATTACTTGGTTCATCAATCGGCAGAGCAATACCGCGACACAGAGCTCAAGTCGTGGTAATGACACCGTTTTAAGTGGAACTACGCGGCTTTTAGCAGCAACGAGCTGAGTGGAGATGTTACCTTCATACTCTGATCGACAATATACCACTGCTGCATACGCATTTTGCGACGCGTGGCAGAAACCGTGGAGTTCGTTGTGACCAAGTTTAAACAGCGCTCTTCTTGGAATTTGTAGTGTATTCAGCAATTCAAGTGTGCTCCTCAGATTTGTCCAACGAATCGCTATTTCAGCAGGCACCTCATCTGTCCATTCCAGTTTGATTAACCACAACTCTTGAAAAAGGATTTTAATAAAAACCGTTGTGGGTGTCAAAAACCCTAGAGGATCGAAAATGATCAGATAATATTGACTGTTTTGTTATCGCAGCTGTAGTTGAGGGTGATACGTAGAACTCAAATACATCATTTACTGGGTTCCATTTCAGTCCAAGCAGCTTTAACGGTTTCGCGGGTTCAAAAGATATTGAAGACATCTCGCGCATATCTTCTGGAAGCCCCTGTAACAGTTCAACGCAGTTGCTACTCCACTTTCGTAGGTTCATGCCGGCAGTTTTCAAAAGCGCTATTAACTCACTATGTATTTTAAGAAGATCTGTTACGGTTTCTGCCCCAGTCATCACGTCATCCATATAAAAATCCTTTAAAATTACCTGTGGCACTAATGGATATACAGTGTTTGATGTGTGAGCTAATTCATTTAAAAGTCTTACTGTCAAGTAGGGCGCGTATGCTGTACCATACGTCACTGTCTTCAATCTGTAATGTTCAACCGGCTGATTAGGATCATTACGCCATAAAATCCGTTGAAAATCTCTATGGTAGTCATGAACCCAAATCATACGGTACATTTTCTCTACGTCACCAGACATAATAAAGCGATGTCTACGAAATCTTAGAATGATTAAAAATATTTCCCGCAAAAGTGACAGCCCAGGAAGCAAAACTTCATTCAGCGACGAATGATTACCACTGTGCGCGGATCCATCAAACACCACGCGAAGCCGTGTTGTTGTGCTTTCGGCTTTAGCTACAGGGTAATGCGGTAAGTAATAATATTCGTTCGATGGCTTTTTAACTTCAGCTTCCGGCACTCGCTCCATGTGTTGTAACGCAAGATATTCTGCCATGAAATTCGAGTATTGTGCTCGCAATTCGGAATTGCATGCAAGTCTTCTTTCTATTGCGTATAGTCGTTTTAATGCGAGTTCAGAGGACTTACCAAAGTCGATAAATTGTGATTTGAATGGTAGCTCCAGGCTGAATTTACCATCATCAGCTCTCGTATGTGTTTCTAAAAAGGACCTCTCTGCTCTTTCCTCGTCTTCTGTGTACGACAGTGTACATGGAATTTCTTCTGGTTCCTAAAACTGTGTAAGTGTCTTGTCGATGTCGAAACTGCTGAAAAACACGCCTACGCTTCCCTCATTTGCACGACGAGTTAAGTCTCCGCCCACAATCCATCCGAGGGTTGTTGAAATTGCGCTGAAATTTTGGTTTATGCCGGTAATATTCTCACATTTTAATATCTCGAAGAATTTTTCGTTTCCCAAAAGAATGTCAATAGGCGAAGGAATATAAAATGTCGGATCAGCCAGATCAAGCGATAAAAATGATGAGTACTGCGCTTTCTCAAGATGATGCACCGGAGTGGATGAAGAAATCATTGGCATAATCAAAGCTTCGACGTTGAATGATTCGCCGCCCAGCATGGAGGTTATGCGTAGAGGGACCCAACCATGTGAAACACCCGTAGCTGCATTGTTTAAGCCATGTATTGGTATTCTCGAGTGCTGGCGGCGCAAACCTAACCGATGCACGCAATTTTCGGAAATAATTGTTTTTTCCGAGCCACTATCCAATAACATGCGACACTGCTGTTGAGTACCATAACAATCAGTAACCTCGCATACCGCTGTGGGAAGAAGGGTGTTGATTTCCGGCAATGCGTTGAAGTTGACGTTCACCGTCTGCCCCTCATCCTGATGTCTTCATGAAGGACACTGTGATGACGTTTGCGGCAGATGCGGCAAGAGTATTTAGAGCGGCAATTGGCTGATATATGCCCCACTCTCAAACAATTGAAACAAATACGTCTGCTGGCCACAAATTCTCGTCGTTCCTTAACTACCAAACCCAGAAACGCGCTGCACTAGGGTAACTCGTGAGTATCGTCGCACTTCACACAGAGCGTTTGACTGTCTACTGTTGTCTGATGAGACTTCACTGAGACTATGCGCTGACGTATAGGTGATGCTGTTGTCAGTGCAGCAGACTAACTAAGGAACTCATTAAAGGTAGGGAATTCAGTGTTAGATTTATTGAACTTAGTCCACTCTTTAGTTGTAGCTGGGTCCAGCTTGGATAACAAAATATGTATGAGCCAAATATCGCGTTTCTCCGCATCACTTCCTAGTGCGCGTAATCCACGCAGAAGCTCATCTGCGCCAACGTATAACTTACGCAAGTTAATCGATGACTGACTGCTAGTAGCTGCCATATTTATGAACTTCGTAATATGTGCATTAGCAATAACACCTAATTTGTTGTACCGGGAGCATAGCTTATCCCAAGCCTCTGTGTAATTCTCGGTTGTTTCAGGAATATGCCCAACTAACTCATATGCCGGTTCAGCCAAATAACCCTTTAACAGTTGGAACTTTTGACAAGCAGTGTACGCTGTATTGTTGTGTATTGCGCTGACAAAAGAGTCATGAAATGACTTCCACTCAGTAAGTTGACCAGCAAACGCTTTTATTTTTATTTTAGGCAAAAGGTAATATTAGAATTGGACACTTGTCTTGCCAAATTTTGCAGGATATCAGTCTGTGATGATAAGACACTCGTCATTGCAGCATCTTGACGAGTTGATTCGAACACAGTTGCTGAAGTTCCTGCCAATCGAGATTTTTCGGATATGTATAAACGTAGTTTGCTTTTTAAGCTAAGCATCCGCTCCTCGAATTCTTCCCAATCTGCCTCGATCTTAGTTTGTACCTCTACCTCGTCGTCGCTCTTCTCGATCATTACCCGAACAATGTCCTTGTATTCCCGCCAAATCTCCTCCAGACGTTCCAAGCGACACTCCCAATCTGCAATTGGTTGATCGCTGCCATTGTTGTTCACAAACGTGAAAATGCGTGTAACAGCTCCCTTAAGCAATGCACGTTTGGACCTTAGTTTCTGCATGTTAATTCACCGCGATTAAACCCGAACACCGTGCGTGTCGCAGAACAATTACCAAGAGACCCCGTAATAATAACTTAAATTGATTTCCTTGCGTCTGATCCGGCTCGAAGGACCAAACTATGATATGAAATCAAATAAGCGGACTGTATCTTGTTGCTAAGTAAAACGAACTGATCAGTTTTTCTGCAAGACAACTTTAAAGTTTATTATCAAGTGAAAGGAACTATGTTCTACGCACTTGTACTGTATGATATCGAATCAATCCAAAAATCACATAGCTCAAATAAATGGCCTCAAATTTAGGTAACAAATGGTGTGATGTTGTCTATGCACATAATATGAAACAACAAAACAAGTTTTTCTTTTAATACATGAATAATACAATAGAAAGTAACAGCTAAGTAAAGACAATGGTTGTTTATTTGTGCACATGCAATTGTTTGCAAGCTGAGCTCTGCTGAGTTACATATATACATACGAACGTGCATACATATATACATATGTAGGTGCATACGAATGTACTGTACATTTATCAGTGAGCTGCGTTGGCGAAGATGCCATAAAGGGTGTGTCGTGTGGTTACTTTACAGTTATGAAGCTTGGTATGCAGAGCATTTCGTCGTTACTGATTTCGGCATTGATATTTAATTTTTTGTTTTTTTTTGTTTTATACATATATGCAATGTTTTATTGTAAATTTATAACTGTTAATTAAAGAAATAGCGCTGCCAGAGCACGAAATTAAATTACATACAATTGTAAATTTGAGTATGCATTTAAAACTCTTAAATAATATTAATAATTTATTATTATTAACGAGACATTGATTCTACCAGTAAACGCTGATCATATCAGTACTAGTTTTAAACGTTTAGATATAAATAGATACTTACGTATACATATATCATAATAAAAAATATTTACAAAAAATAAATACGCCACACGCATGTTTTGCAAAACTAGTTTCAATTAAAATGAGCGATACATAAGTATTAACCAAGGAGAAATCTAATAAAAGAAATATCTTTGGTAATTTCTAGTATAGGGCTGCACCTGCTAAAAAAGGTGCGGAAAAGTCGGGAGGGGTACCAAAGTACGAGTTTCTTTTCACCTATTAACAATCCGGAGGGGGAAGGCTAATATTATTAACCATTTAAATGTTATAAAAAAAAACTTTTGTTAAATTTCGTTGTTTTCTATGAGCCATTACCACGTCAAAAATGCACTAAATCACCAGTTTCCACTTTTAAAACACTATTAAAATGTCTCCGGTCATTGATTTATGCAAACCAAATCATTTATTCACTTTTATTTTATATATTTCGTTAATAAAACAGAGTAAACAAACTTTGCGCCTGCAAAAATTATTATAACCTCAAATCGCTGGTATTGCCACTTTATTTCACATTTCATTAACGCTTTTACCCTCTGTTTACGCTAGGCACTTCTTCCAATTTTTTTACTTATTCCTTTGACGGTCAAATTTATATATACACATATGCGGTTTACTTAATAATCAGTTAAATATATACAAATATCTCCGTTAAATATGTCATTACTATATATATATTAAATATATATAACGCTGATATATAAAGTAGTTGGTAACAATACAGAAAAGCACTGAACACTGCAAACGCTTTGTAAGGAAAAATAAATTATTACGAAACGCTAATACGGTGGCAGCACTGCAGCTATTTTGCAATCTCGCGTTTCAGTTCGGAAAGATTGTTAACTTTTTTTAGTAACAATGTCGCCACAGAGGTTAAGTATCTGGGGCTTACCCTCGACTCCAAGCTTCTGTGAAAGGCCCATGTTGATGCGGTCACATCTAAGGCCACGCGAGCGATGATGGTGTGCAAACGTCTAGCGGGTAAATCCTGGGGGTGCACTCCGAGGATCCTCAGATGGATATACACCAAGATAGTGAGGCCTATAGTGACTTATGGTACAGTGGCTTGGTATTCTAGGACTAAGCTTCAACGTCAGGCATGTGTTTGCATTACGGGAGCACTGCATCTCTCAGTTGAACAGGTTGCAAAGCGAGCCCTCTTCAACATTGCGAGGGAGGGCTTCCGCAAAGGCAAGGTGTTAGCGTGACGTGGTGTGCGCGCCGGTCGCGCGGGGTATGCGGGCCGCCGCGAAGCTAAGCAAATTTAATGTTTGAAAGAGAAATAAAGTCAATGGATTTTATTTCGAAATAAAGTCAATTGACCTTATTTCCGTTGATCTTATTACCTGTTACCGGCACTATGGCTCAACGTCAAGCTAAAAGCTCATTAGGAGGTTACAATCTAATAAGAATCAGGCTACTCATGAATCTTCCAAACAATAAACTGAGAGTCATTACAGGATTTTTGACTGGTCACTGTAGGCACAGAGGGCACTTGTACAAACCAGGTATTTGGTTCAGCGACCTGTGTCGCTTCTGCGATGCGGCCAGGGAAACTCCCCTACACCTTCGTATGGAGTGTGTAGCCGTTGCACGCAGGAGGTATAGGAACATAGGGCACGTCTGGCCAAGAGAGGAGCACATACACTCACTGTCCCCGGGGTCAATTATAAAGTTTATAGATACTCTAGGGCTGGCTGAGTTGCTGTGATGAGCTTGGGGCACAATAGACCTACCGGTCGCAGTGCCTTACCCAAGCAACTAACTAACTAACTAACTAGCTGCGTTTTTGTATTCACGTTGCTGATTTCATGTATCTAATTTCATCTCTTCATAAAATTATCAAGATCCGTTGCTCATAAGGACAATGTGACTAATTACGATGACAAAAATAGAAAAACAAAAGGCTTAAATCTTATCACACATACCTTCTTAATACTTCTTATACACCAGACCACAATGTAACACACAAATTTTGACTTGTGACGCAACGCAGCAGCTTTAGCAGAAGCGCAAAGTTGGGTTTTCTATCGTGCGTCGAATTAAATAATTTTTTGTTTGAAGCGATGATAAAATAGTTTCGCTTGTCATTTTATTCTTATTAACACTCAAAGTTTTGTCAAAATTGAAACTGAGGCGTGAGGTATGTACTTTATTTATGCGATTTTTGTTAACAATATAGTTGTTTGTAAAATGGGTATAATACGTGTTTTATAAATCGCCTTTTTTATTGAAACAACTAGCCAATGCCCGCTTGCTTCGCAGTGCCTAGTAAGATCTTTTGCGTTGGCCAATACAAAAATAGCGTTTAAAAGGTAAAGCGGTCTGTAAACTTAACATTTTTAGTTTAAATTGAAACGAATAAAGAGCTGAATCCTACTCATACATGGGCCAAGAATAGTAGCTGTGGTATCATAAGGAATACTAATCCCTTCGATGTCATGAGTTTTACCGATGATCATATTTCCACCTGTGAGAACTCTGCCAAGCGTGTGTCATATTCTACTATGATCTTGCAACTTCAACATTGGTCCGTAAACCAGTTTTCAGTTACAGGTGGGCCAAGAAAATCCTGTTGCAGTCTTAAACGAATCCTCCATTTAGCCATATGAAAAGTAAATTCGTCTGAGATGAATATAGGGCCAACGCAGACCAAACCCCCTGTGGGTTTCTATATATTTCGGCTGCAGCGCAATCTAATAGGTCCCTTTTCTGCAAAACCACTGTTTGTCATGAAATGAATACGCATTATGAATTTCAATCAGATTTTATAAAATATAGCGGGTTCATTTTTAGGAAACGAATTTTTCATCATACAGGCAGCCCACTTTGTGAACTTGAACGAAATCGGTTAATAAATACGACTTTTAGAAGTAACTCTACTCCAGCGCCACCAGCATGTTGTCTAGTAGGCTATAATAGGACCATATATGCAAGGTATAACTAATGTGACCAACTATTTCATAGCTCAATGAAGTACAGCTAAGGTTGGGTTAAGTTAACGCCGCGAGCGGATTACGCAATTTCGAATGCGGTTAATTTCGCTCGCGATGGTTGGACAGTCAAAAAGAAAGTGTGGAGATGATTCCACTTCATCTTCCTCTTGCCAGCTGAAACGAAACCATCAGTTGAAATTCCTAGTCCCACCACATGAATACCAATCGCTCAATGGCCTGTAAGAATACTATCACTAGCCCTAGCCCTTGAGGGGGTATTGAACTCTTGAAAAACAGTCACGAGGAATCGCGCTCCTTATCTACAGCTCTATCAGTCTCTCTAGCGTTTTTAGCAAAAAACGAAGACACTGATAGGCCTAAAATCCCTAGGGGAAACATGAGAGGCTTTTCCGGCCTTCGGGATGAACGCAACACTGGCTACCCTCCAAGCCTTGAAGAAGTACCTCCAAGCCTTGGATCCAACCAATTGCACTACACCTTCAGAACCGTTTGAAGCTGCACAGGTATGATGGCATCGGTCCCCGGCGACTTTAATGTTTTGAACGAATTTATCGCCCAGGTCGGATAAGTACAGGACCTGGGGGAGATTCTGCAACCAGTTAGCGACAATCGCAAAGTGCGATAGCGTTCTGAAAATTGTCGCTAACTGGTTACAGAATCTCCCTTCTGAAGTACAAAATATCGCAAAGAAGTACATTAGACTGTACTTCGAAGTACGAAGTACAAGAGCGAAAAAAGAAGTACTGTACTTCCGAAAGAAGTACGGTTGGTCACATTAGGTATAACCTATGACAATTTGACTAGTTTTTGAGTTTAGTCCGAACAACGAAAACGGCTATCATTTTATGTATGTATGTACATTAAAGTGGTCCAAAAAAAAATTTTCCAAGACAGGGTTTGGGGCACCAAAATTTTTCTTTTTTCCGAAAGAAAAACTGGTACCAAACCTAACGTTTCTAAGTATACATTTATAAGATGCTCATGATGCACATATCTTAATCTAGAATTATTGTGTATATATATTAATCAAAGAAGTGTTTAAGTAACCTGAGAACATTTCAAATTTAAATTATCTAAAAAAATATCACAAGTTTCAGTTGTCATGGCAACAGTACCTTTTTATAAAAATCACCGATATTTTTGTCAGTTTCGTAGCGATCCGGCAGCGCATTTCAAGGTCATTGAGCGCCCTGTATTAGTTGCAGTAGAAAACTGAAAGTTGGAATAGATATTACAAATATTAAAAGGAAGAAACTAACGGGGTGTCTCGTTTTCTAGAATGAAAATTTTTTCCCCATACAAAAATTGGACCACTCTAATGTATATATATGTTTCGAATGAAAAAAGGTCATCATGAAAGTAATAAATCGCTTCATAAAGCCAACTAGCGGGTCTATTTTTGGTAAACGTATTTTCCATCACGCTGGTAGCTTACATTTTGAATTTGAAAGAAACCGGTTCATGAATACGATTTTTATAAATAACTCGACTCCAGCGCCACCTAGTGATTTTTCTGGCAGCCTATAATAGGACCTCTGAAAATTTGACTGAAATCTATGTGGTAGTTTTTGAGTTAACTCTGAACAACGAAAACGACTATTATTTTATATATATAGATTTTGAAATTTTTATATTAGTTAAAGTTATAAAAAAAAGTTCCAACGAGTACAGCAATTTCTCTTTTACAGTTCGAAAATTCAACAAATTGCCAATGTAAAAATATCACGAACTTGTCCCCCTTTTGCCCCTTCATTAAATAGAGCGTATTTTTCTTAAGTCGGTTATTGGGACGAATCGAGAATTTAGGAGGACAAAAATGTTTATTCCATATGTATTTGACAGATTTCATCGAAATTTGGTATCCAGTGGTTTTCATTGTCAATGATTTCGAAATTGATATCAAATTTTCAAAAATCAAAATGGCAGATCCCATATGGCGGACCACTTTTTTTTAATTATAGTTTGTTATGAAAGCTGGTATTCAGAGATCCTCGTTATCTTTGATTATTACATTGAAATTAAATTTTCAAAATTCAAAATGGGTTCAAATGGTGCTAACCGCAATGCGTTGCGGTAAAAGTAAAACGCCTATTTTCGGGACGCCATATTTGATCCGCCATTTTGAATTTTTGAAAATATAATATCAATTTCGAAACCAGTGACGACGAAAATCTCTGGATACCAAGCTTCATAACAATCTATACATTTTTGAGGAAATCGTCCGCCATATTGGATCCGCCATTTTGATTGTGTATCTTCGGCACTGCAGGCGAAAAGCTAGCAACGGCTTATCAATTGCAATTTATTAATTTTGTCAATATTGTGAAAAAAATTTTAATAAAAGTTAGAAATGTCTTCTATTGGTGATACGGTGGGTTATCTAATTTTTGGTAATCCAATTAGCCAAGCGCTATTTTCAATTGCACCGGGTGTTATTAAAGGCAAACAAGGCCTTTTGCCAAAGAAATTACCAGCAGGAAATGGTACTGTTCCTGCGCCGCCTCCAGCGCCTGTGCGTTTACCATTATGGGATCTGGCAGGCTCTCATTACAATTTCACACGTTTAGCTGGTTTATGTGGCGCGAGTGTTGTGATTATGGGCGCCTACGGCAAGCATATATTCACAAATGTTGCTAATGTCGATGAAAAAAATGATTCCAAGACAGTCTTTGAGACGGCAAATCGCTTTCATTTCTTGCATTCCTTTTCGCTTTTGGCGTGGCCGTGGGCACTGTACTCTTCAGCGGGGTCCTGTACTATCACGCCTTCCCTGGCGATCGTACTTACGTACCAGTGGCAACTTGTGGTGGCTTCTGCCTTATTGTAGCTTGGCTTACGCTTATCTTTAAAAACGGCTTTTGAAGGCGCTGATGGAATCTGTTAAATACTATAGATTAAGATGGTATTGTGACCGATACGAAATTTGGTAATTTTCGAAAAGTGCAAAGAATGTACATATATACATATAGTTTAACTAATATATGCCCTAATAAGTCAATCATCAATCAGTGGGCAGTTTTTTCGGCAGCAATTCGTTTTTTCATAAATTTGTGTTCAGTTCAGTGTTCAGTGCTTTTCTGTATTGTTACCAACTACTTTATATATCAACGTTATATATATTTAACTGATTTTTAAGTGAACCGCATATATATATAAATTTGAACCTCCGGATTGTTAATAGGGGGACCGAAATGCGTCGTTTGGTACCCCTCCCGACATTTCTGGACCTTTTTTAGCAGTTGCAGCCCTATACTACACCCAGAAAAAGGTTTAGTTATAATAACCAAGATTTGGTTATAGTGATCAAGTGGCATAGTTGGATATGGCGAAATAAATATATAGTTCACGAAAGTCTGCAATTTACTTAAGACTTCTAGTTGGGACAAATGTATATTTTGAATGCGCTAGTATGCCGACCATTGCATTGTGCGTGGAAATCATTGCTCCGCTACCGCTTTCGTATATGGGTGAAACACGCATGTGGCCCCAGAGCGCTCAGTAAGCTATGGCATGTCGATCGCTGCGCCATGTGTGCTATGACATGCCCATACTTGTTTTTCTCAGTTTCAGTTTTGCTATCATCGCGAGTTGTTTCGGTGCGCGCATAGTTTAAAGTTTAATTAAAAATATAAAGTTTGATGCCAACCGGGGTTTTTCAGTGGATATATCATTCATGTGAATTATAATTTGAAAGTGTCTATTTAGCTAAGGAAAAAGCAAAGCAGTATACTTCCAGCAGATATTGACCTGGGTTTTCGCACGACTGTTCCTGTTTCATCGTTGTTTTTTAGGAAATTCTTACCAACATATACATATGTATTATTT
>NW_016157325.1:248060-277397 GCF_001687245.7 Rhagoletis zephyria | reverse complement strand
ATCTGTCAAATACTAATGCATGAAAATCCTAACCTCAAAAAAATCACCCGTCGATTCAATAAGTGGGACTGTGTGCATTGCTCAGCTGGCGCTCTTCGTATGTGCTCAGAGAGCGCTCAGCATTCTTTAGGGGTGGCTCACAAGCATGAATATGTTCCACTCTCAAACCAAATCGTGGTTGCCTCAACTAAGATTTGGTAACTATGACTAAACCACGTGTTGAAAGAAAGCTTATCTGCATTAGCAGAGCTTAATAACATCCTTTTATGAACCATACGTTAAGTTGAATGGAATTTGTAGAAATATGCTTCAAAGAAATATTTATTAGTATTAACCAAACCCTTCAACTAAATTAACGATTTGTTACAACGTAGATGAATATTAGAAGCTTTAATATATTTAGTTATAATTACCAATCGATGGTAATAGTTTCCAACCCTTGGTAACAGTTCCCAAATATTGTCAAAATTCGGGAACTAAATATCTTTAGTTCTCGAAACTAATCCTTTTTCTCAGTGTAGAGAATTACCATATCTTTAAAATTTTAGAACAACAAACCACTTACATATAAAACAAATTACTATGGCTAGATAATAATGCCTTTTTCAGCGATACAAAATTTAGGAAAAAACGAATTGCTGCCGGAAAAACTGCCCACTGATTGATGATTGACTTATTAGGGCATATATTAGTTAAACTATATATATATATATGTACATTCTTTGCACTTTTCGAAAATTACCAAATTTCGTATCGGTCACAATACGATTTTAATCTATAGTATTTAACAGATTCCATCAGCGCCTTCAAAAGCCGTTTTTAAAGATAAGCGTAAGCCAAGCTACGATAAGGCAGAAGCCACCACAAGTTGCCACTGGTACGTAAGTACGATCGCCAGGGAAGGCGTGATAGTATAGGACCCCGCTGAAGAGTACAGTGCCCACGGCCAGCCAAAAGCGAAAAAGAATGCAAGAAATTAAAGCGATTGTCCGTCTCAAAGACTGTCTTGGCATCATTTTTTTCATCGACATTAGCAACATTTGAGAATATATGCTTGCCGTAGTCGCCCATAATCACAACACTAGCGCCACATAAACCTGCTAAACGTATGAAATTGTAATGAGAGCCTGCCAGATCCCATAATGGTAAACGCACAGGCGCTGGAGGCGGCGCGGGAACAGTACCATTTCCTGCTGGTAATTTCTTTGGCAAAAGGCCTTGTGTGCCTTTAGTAACACCCGATGCAGTTGAAAATAGCGCTTGGCTAATTGGATTACCAAATGTTAGATAACCCACCGTATCACCAATAGAAGACATTTCTAACTTTTATTAAAATTTTTTCACAATATTGACAAAATTAATAAATTGCAATTGATAAGCCGTTGCTAGCTTTTGGCCTGCAGTGCCGAAGATACACAATCAAATTGGCGGATCCAATATGGCGGACGATTTCCTCAAAAACGTGTACATTGTTATGAAGCTTGGTATCCAGAGATTTTCGTCGTCACTAGTTTCGAAATTGATATTATATTTTCAAAAATTCAAAATGGCGGATCAAATATGGCGTCCCGAAAATAGGCGTTTTACTTTTAACGCAATGCATTACGGTTAGCACCATTTGAACCCATTTTGAATTTTGAAAATTTAATTTCAATGTAATAATCAAAGATAACGAGGATCTCTGAATACCAGCTTTCATAACAAACTATAATTAAAAAAAGTGGTCCGCCATATTGGATCCGCCATTTTGATTTTTGAAAATTTAATATTAATTTCGAAACCAGTGACGCCGAAAATCTCTGGATATTAAGCTTCATAACAATCTATACATTTTTTAAGATACCTTCCGCCATTTTGTATCCGCCATTTTGAATTTTGAAAATTTAATATCAATTTCGAAATCATTGACAATGAAAACCACTGGATACCAAATTTCGATAAAATCTGTCAAATACATATGGAATAAACATTTTTGTCCTCCTATATTCTCGATTCGTCCCAATAAACGACTTATGAAAAATATGCTCTATTTAATGAAGGGGGAAAAGGGGGGACGAGTTCGCGATATTTTTACATTGGCAATTTGTTGGATTTTCGAACTGTAAAAGAGAAATTGCTGTACTCGTTGGAACTTTTTTTATAACTTTAACTAATATAAAAATTTCAAAATCTATATACATACATATATAAAATAGTAGCAGTTTTCGTTGTTCGGAGTTAACTCAAAAACTACCACATAGATTTCAGTCATATTTTCAGAGGTCCTATTATAGGCTACCAGAAAACTCGCTAGGTGGCGCTGGAGTCGAGTTATTTATAAAAATCGTATTTATGAACCGATTTCTTTCAAATTCAAAATGTAAGCTACCAGCGTGATGGAAAATACGTTTACCAAAAATAGACCCGCTAGTTGGCTTTATGAACCGATTTATTACTTTCATGATGACTTTTTTTCATTCGAAACATATATATACATTAGAGTGGTCCAATTTTTGTATGGGGAAAAAATTTTCTTTCTAGAAAACGAGGCACCCCGTTAGTTTTTTCCTTTTAATATTTGTAATATCTATACCAACTTTCAGTTTTCTACTGCAACTAATACAGGGCGCTCAATGACCTTGAAATGCGCTGCCGGATCGCTACGAAACTGCATCTTCTAAATGTATACTTAGAAACGTTAGGTTTGGTACCAGCACCTCTTTCGGCAAAAAGAAAAATTTTGGAGGGTGCCCCACACCCTGTCTTGGAATTTTTTTTTTTTACCATTCTAATGTACATACATACATAAATTCATAGCCGTTTTCGTTGTTCGGACTAAACTCAAAACCAGTCAAATTGTCATAGGTTATACCTTGCATATATGGTCCTATTATAGCTTACTAGACAACATGCTGGTGGCGCTGGAGTAGAGTTATTTCTAAATGTCGTATTTATTAACCGATTTCGTTCAAATTCGCAAAGTGAGCAAAGTGATGAAAAATTCGTTTCCTAAAAATGAACCCGCTATATTTTATAAAATCTGATTGAAATTCATAATGCGTATTCATTTTATGACAAACAGTGGTTTTGCAGAAAAGGGACCTATTGGATTGCGCTGCAGCCGAAATATATAGAAACCCACACGGGGTTTGGTCTGCGTTGGCCCTATATTCATCTCAGACGAATTTACTTTTCATATGGCTAAATGGAGGATTCGTTTAAGACTGCAACAGGATTTTCTTGGCCCACCTGTAACTGAAAACTGGTTTACGGACCAATGTTGAAGTTGCAAGATCATAGTAGAATATTACACACGCTTGGTATTCCATATGATACCACAGCTACTATTCTTGGCCCATGTATGAGTAGGATTCAGCTCTTTATTCGTTTCAATTTAAACTAAAAATGTTAAGTTTACAGACCGCTTTACCTTTTAAACGCTATTTTTGTATTGGCCAACGCAAAAGATCTTACTAGGCACTGCGAAGCAAGCGGGCATTGGCTAGTTGTTTCAATAAAAAAGGCGATTTATAAAACACGTATTATACCCATTTTACAAACAACTATATTGTTAACAAAAATCGCATAAATAAAGTACATACCTCACGCCTCAGTTTCAATTTTGACAAAACTTTGAGTGCTAATAAGAACAAAATGACAAGCGAAACTATTTTATCATCGCTTCAAACAAAAAATTATTTAATTCGACGCACGATAGAAAACCCAACTTTGCGCTTCTGCTAAAGCTGCTGCGTTGCGTCACAAGTCAAAATTTGTGTGTTACATTGTGGACTGGTGTATAAGGAGTATTAAGAAGGTATGTGTGATAAGATTTAAGCCTTTTGTTTTTCTATTTTTGTCATCGTAATTAGTCACTTTGTCCTTATGTGCGACGGGTCTTGATAATTTTATGAAGAGATGAAATTAGATACATGAAATCAGCAACGTGAATACAAAAACGCAGCTAGTTAGTTAGTTAGTTAGTTGCTTGGGTAAGGCACTGCGACCGGTAGGTCTATTGTGATCCTACCTCATCACAACACCTCAGCCAGCCCTAGAGTGTCTATAAACTTCTTAATTGACCCCGGGGACAGTGAGTGTATGTGCTTTTCTCTTGGCCAGACGTGCCCTATGTTCCTATACCTCCTGCGTGCAACGGCCACACACTCCATAAGAAGGTGTAGGGGAGTTTCCCTGGCCGCCTCGCAGAAGCGACACAGGTCGCTGAACCAGATACCTAGTTTGTACAAGTGCCCTCTGAGCCTACAATGACCAGTCAAAAATCTTGTAATGACTCTCAGTTTATTCTTTGGAAGATTCATGAGTAGCCTGAATCTTATTAGATTGTAACCTCCTAATGAGCTTTTAGCTTGACGTTGACCCATAGTGCCACGCCAGTGCAGTTCCCTCAGTTTGCAATTGTCCCTTCTGAGCATATACTTTATGGTACTGGGACCTACTGCTAGAAAGGGCTCAGGCCCTATCGGGGTCGAGGAAGCAGCTATTCTGGCCAGATGATCAGCCTCCTCATTTCCTGCAACCCCCATGTGCCCTGGTACCCACATTAGCTGGATATAATTAACCTCCGCCAGAGCATTAAGCCTCTCGACACACTCCAAAACCAAGAAGGACTTGATCTCGAATGATGAGAGAGCCATAAGTACCACCTGACTATCACTTAGCATAAGTATCCTTTCATTCCTATAGTTCCTGCTAATGTTTATCTCTGCGCACATACTGATGGCATAGACCTCCTCTTGAAAGATGCTTGGGAAGGTTCCCAGGGGCACCGAAAGCTTCAGCCTGGGGCCGTACACGCCTGCTCTAATCCCCGCAGGTGTTTTGGAACCGTCAGTGTACCACTGTATTGTGCTCGCCTGTATGTGCCTTTCCATAATAGAGGTACACCAGGTCGCCTTGCTATAAGTGTAGGTCCTGAAATTCCTTTTGAAGACAACCTATCTGTTGATATCGTCCCTGGGGAACAAAGCCAGGGGGAGCTGTGTACGTAATTTGCCCCTGTTCCTAGATGATAACACCTTGCCTTTGCCGAAACCCTCCCTCGCAAAGTTGAAGAGGGTTCGCTTTGCAACCTGTTCAACTGAGAGATGCAGTGCTCCCGTAATGCAAACACATGCCTGACGTTGAAGCTTAGAGAAGGTCTGCCTCGCCGTTACCATAGTATTCCTGGAATACCAAGCCACTGTACCATAAGTCACTATAGGTCTCACTATCATGGTGTACATCCTTCTGAGGATCCTCGGAGTGCACCCCCAATATTTACCCGCTAGACGTTTGCACACCATCATCGCTCTCGTGGCCTTAGAGGTGACCGCATCAACATGGGCTTTCCACAGAAACTTGGAGTCGAGGGTAAGCCCCAGATAATTAACCTCTGTGGCGACATTGATTACGACCCCATCCCAGGTTAAGTTCCCCATTCCTCCCCTGAAGATTTCGTTTCTTGGTAAAGGGGACCATAACTTTCTTAGATGGGTTGATATTTAAGCCTACGTCTGCGCACCACCTATTTGCAAGGTTACGACCTCTGTGGACGTTATCACAGAGAGTACTGGCGAACTTCCCTCTAGCGATAATCACTATTTCGTCCACGTACCCTTGGCAACGGACGCCCTCGTTAGTGAGTATCTGTAGGAGTTCGTCCACAACTAAGCCCCACAGTAGAGGAGATAATACACTCCCCCGTGCGGGCACCCTTTTGTCGTTTGTATTTGAACGACGCTGTCGCCGACTTCAGTTTCGGCGATCCTGGTCTGCAGTAACCTTGGTATCCATTGCCGGATGGTTAGCTGAACGTTATATTTCTCAAGAGATCTGTCGACTCCCAAACTTTCTCCCTGGTTCTGGCACAGGTCTTCGCTAATAATATATTCTAAAAGACACGCACCCTTGCGGTTTGTGTCCGAGCTGCCCCACTCCATATTGTGGGCGTTGGCATCGCAGCCTAGAATATCAGAAAGTCGTCTCCTGCGGTAGAATTCTAGAAGCCGCTGTACCTCAAGGGCTGCACGTTGGCGTTGCCCCCCGCAAAGTAGGCTGCAGCCAAGACCACCTCCACCTCCTTGCCATCCACTTTCAAGGTGGTCTGGACCGCTACCAGATCCTGTGTAAGAAACTCTGTAATGCAAAAATAATTAATATTATTCTTCAACACTACACACGGTCTGGGCCTCTCGCAGGAGAGGTCCCAAATTCTTCTTCTTCTTTTTTGGCGCTGTAACCGCCTAAGCGATTTTGGCCGAGTTCAGCAAAGCACGCCAGTCGTTTCTCCTCTGTGCCAACTGACGCCAATTGGAAACGCCAAGTGAAGCCAAGTCCTTCTCCACCTGATCTTTCCATCGCAGTGGGGGTCTCCCTCTTCCTCTGCTACCACCAGCGGGTTCCGAGTTGAATACTTTCAGAGCTGGAGCGTCGGTGTCCATTCGAACGACATGACCAAGCCAGCGGAGCCGCTGTATTTTAATTCGCTGCACTATGTCCATATCGTTGTAAAGCTCATACAGCTCATCGTTCCATCGTCTGCGGTACTCGCCGTCGCCAACGCGTAAAGGACCGTAAATCTTCCGCAAAATCTTTCTCTCAAACACCCCAAGAGCCGCCTCATCGGATGTTGTCATTGTCCATGCTTCTGCGCCATATACCAGCACGGGCATGATGAGTGACTTATAGAGCGTGGTTTTCGTACGTCGAGAGAGGACTTTACTCCTGAATTGCCTACTCAGTCCAAAGTAGCACTTGTTGGCAAGAGTGATTCTACGTTGGATTTCAATGCTGACATTATTATCGGTGTTAATGCTGGTTCCCAAGTAAACGAAATTCTCTACTTTCTCGAAATTGTAACTGTCAACAGTGACGTGGGTGCCAAGGCGCGAATGTGCTGACTGTTTGTTTGATGACAGGAGATACTTCGCCTTGTCCTCTTTTACCACCAGACCCATGCGCTTTGCTTCCCTATCCAACTTGGAAAAGGCAGAACAGACTTGACGAGGTCCCAAATTACCTCCTTGTTATTGTGGTTGAGGGCCCTCACCTGGCTCCTGTAGGTCCACGGTTCCTGTAATAGCAGTTTACCCAGGTCCCCCGAGGCAAACCTGGTCGCAATGACCGCCGAGGCGGCCACCGCGTGATGCAGATTGACTTGAGCTACTTCTACTGCTGGTGACTTCAAAATTAGTGCTCGTCGTCGATGCCTGAGAGCTGCGCATCGCCCTCGCTTCCTCTATCGGGTTCGGGCCTGCCAATGTCCGCTAGCAGCTCCTGTGTGGTGCGAACTTAGTCGAGGGCACTTAGCCCGGAACTCACAGGAGCTGGTGCCTGTGCCGGTTCTATTTGCTGGTTGCACGACACCACCTTCCACGCAGCCGTGTGGACACCCTCGTTCTGAGCCTGAATGAGCCCCAGCACATACTCAGCCGATTTATCGGCGCATCTAGGGAGGAACATCGAGATAGTGTGCACCGGCGGGATGTCCTCCCCCCTTTTGGTGCACAGCCCGGGTCCCTTCCACCCCTCAAGAACCAGTGCCTTTTCTGCCAGCCAGCCAAGCTGCAGTCCGCTCATCCTTGCAGTCCACAAGGAGCATGCCTGACCTGATATACACCCCACAGAACACCAGAGGGTGCTTCCACCCTTTTAGGACCTCATCCATTATAGCATCCCGGAGCCTGGTTAGATCCTCAGGGCATAGGGCAGCTGCAGGGTAATCACAGAGCAGTACAGCCACCCGAATGCCTTTAAGAGCATCAGAATAGCTGGGCTGCTGAGGGGTTCCTTCCTGAGGCCGACCCTAGACCCCAGACTCATCCAGGCTCCTAGACTCTGTCCCCCGCTGCCGTTTGTGGGACGGTGGCTCAGGTGGCACACCACCTATAAGCTGGTTCGCTTTGCTGGACCTGTGGAATTTGCTGTTAGGGTACCTTTGGGTTCCCCGCTTCTCCGCCATTGGGCAGGCGCGGATCTCTGCTGTTGTTGCCCGCTTCTCTGCTTTTCAGCAGGCGCGGGTAGTTTACCTGTGTTGCTAGTCTGCTGCTTACCAGCGGTTGCAGCTCTGTTGTCTCTGCGCTTGCGCTCTTCGCGCTCACGTTCCTCACGCTGCACCTCTTGGTGTACTTCCGCCATAGTGCGGGCTTCATTCGCAGATTTCCCCTGCTGAAGGTACCGAAGATACCACTGGACACCCGACCCTCCAAGACCAGCTCGATGATGGTCATTAAGGGCTCCCAGTTGGCCCGAGGCGGGTAGTGGAGGAGTTCTGCACCTGCGACTACGCTTCTTATTTTCTTGTATCTGTCACCCTGACTCGTGCGACGCTGAGGACGTCCGAATGGGAGACTTACTACTGGAACGGTGCCTAATGCTGGAGCGATGCCTGCTCTCCGAGCGACGCCGGCCCCTGGACCGTCATCGACTCTCGGAGCGGTCACGACTCCCGGAGCGACGCCGACCTTCAGTCCGATGCCTGCTTACAGAGCGATGCCTGTTTTTCAGGAGTAATGCTTCTGCTTCCTTGAGGCCTTCCGAACGATGCTGCGCCTCATCCACGCCGCCCCTGCTGGTGCTTGGCTGCTCATCTTCTCTGGCGTGTTCTCTGAAGAGGGCAGCCTCTTCCTCGGTCAGGCTCTCAAGGAAGCTACCCCTGCGCCTGAGAGGGACTGGTCGGCGATGCAGCTAAGCCCCCGCACCAGCGACAAGGTGCCTGCCCTAGCGAGGGATACCAAAACGCAACATGTGATATTAATGGTTATAACGTTTGGATAAATAAATTTAAATAGGTATATATGGGAGGTTTGTAAAGATTAATCGATTATACCTTTTGCCTTTCAAACGCTTATTTAAATAATTTATCCTGCACTTAAAAAATAGCTTATTCACATTTATGGGAAGTTTTATTTCATGGCTGTGGGATAATAATTTTTCGGAGAAGTTGGTGGTGCAAGAAATTACTTCGCCATTAAGTATTTGAAATATCCAACTTATTTAGCCTAACCTGCACCGCTGGTGCGTGGAACAAACGGACGCCTTCGTAAGTCCACGTGTTTCTACATATTACACAGCTTGGCTTAGGCATTATTAATTTTTTAATCACAAATAAATTATATAGCATTTTTCTACAAAAATTCAAACGAGAAGTTTTAGAGAAAAACAAATTTGTCACAAAAATTCAAACGGCAAATTTTAGAAAAAAAAAATGTTGCAAACAAACAATAAATGGCCAAATTGGCCCCAAAATATATGTAAATACTTCCAAAGACACATAAAACGTTCAACGAATAAAGGTAACATTGTGAAATATAATTCAGCCGAATGTCAGAAAATGAACAGAGAATGCTGCCTTATTACTTCACCTGTTTATTGCGCCATGATATCAAGCCAATAAAACATTCAACAAAAAACGTATATATATATACGTACATACATTAAACTGAGCCCGAATCATGGCATCCGTGATCGAATTAAACAGAAATAAAAGTGGTAAGCAGTGCGAGCTTCCACTCCACAGCACCTGGGTTCAAGCCCTGGTCAAAGCAACATCGCAAAAAAAATATAGGAAAAAAGGTCTTTTCTTAACAGCAGTCGTCCCTCGGCAGGCAATGGCAAACCTCCGAGTGTATTTCTGCCATGAAAAACAGCTGCTCATAAAAATACAATCGCCGTTCGGAGTCGGCGTAAAACTGTAGGTCCCTCCGCTTTGTGTGACAATATCAAGGCGCACGCCACAAATCAGAGGAGAAGCTCGCCAAACACTAACATATGTGTAAGCGCCAATCTATTATTATTATTATTATTAAAAGAATATTAACAGGAAATCGACACCTGAGTGGAAGCTCGACCTATTTCGGCAGCCTGTTCCAAAACGGTATATTTCAGAAAACTTTTTCAAGAACGCCTAATTTCAGAATGTGGTTAAAGAATTCCATATCTCAGAATTTTATTGAACAACGCCCTATCTCAAAATTCGGTTTGAAAACGTCCTATCTCAGGACATTTTCAATATATTTCCATTTGAGATAGGGCGTTTTTCAACCGAACTCTGAAATAGACCGTTCTTAAACCAAATTCTAGGCCTTTTTCAAAAAAATTTTGAAATAGGGCGTTCTTGAAAAGTTTTCTGAGTTAGGACATTTTCTAACTGGCTGCCGATATAGGTCGATCTTCCACTCAGGTGTCGAAATATAACTACTATTTTCATACTACAAAAATATGTAGAACAAGCGTATAAAAATTAATAAATGTGAAGTAAATATATATCGTCACCCGTATTCCAGAAGCATGAATGTGCAAATTTACCAATTTTGAGTTATTGGGTTGACTTGATTAACCTTTGGATTTTCTATGTTATACCAAACCCCAGAATAAAATGCGTACACGGAAAACACATATTTCACAATGTCAATTACATGAATGCAGAGTTAAGCCTCGTAAAAAAAATTTTCAAACTTGATTTCCCAAAAATTTTCATTTTTACAAATTCATGTTTCTGGCATGTGAGAGACAATATGTACTTGTCGATTTGTTTCACAAAAATTACACAGGTTTACAAAAAAAAGCTTATACATATTGAACCAAACCTTTACATCCCTATGTTATTCGACACCCTGTATGCGAATCCGAGGTCTATTAGCCTCCATCACGTCAGGTTCGAGGTCATTTGAAGGTCAAGTAGGGAAAAAGTTAATGAATAAACCTGAAAATTCAATACAATTCTTCTGAATATGACCTTGGCGTGACCTGTAGATTAAAGAATCAAGGGACCCCTATATTCAGATTCAGCGACAACAAAAACACAATTTTGTTTTTATTTTTATTGAATAAATTTTTTGTCTTATTTGGCCCTCAAATTACATCGAACCTGACATTATAGAGGTTCAGTGAGTTTAAAACCCCATATATATATGAATTTTTAGGTTTATTCAATTAGTTTTTCCCTACTTGACCTTCCAATGACCTCGCACCTGGCACGATGGGGCTAACATACGTCGGATTCGCATTCAGAGCGTCGAATAACATGGGGATATTGACGTTTGGTTCAATATGCAGAAACTTTTTTTTTGTAAACCTGTGTTTCTCGGTTGCTCAGCAAACCTGGTTAATCGTTTCTACAATTATTTCACACTGATTCTCTTAAACATTTCTTCTCTTAAACTTTTAAGATGATGGAACCCTTACTAACCATATTTCATTTTGTAGAACCCCACATCAAATTACTAAAAATCAAAGGCAGAGCAATTTAAATATGAATAAAAACTTTTACTAGAAATAGTATACATACTTTAAATTTTAATGTGAAGAATGAAATTGTTTCACTGTTAGTAATTATTGTATAAATTAGTAGTTCGATATAATGTCTGAAAGCTGTATGCTTAAGATACATAAACCTAAAAGTAAATTTTACAAGAAATTAAACTGATAATTTATTAAAACTAGTAGTAACCCCCGAAATTCGGGTGAATGCAGTAAAAAAATACTTAATAATATTAAGAATTTAAATTTAAGTATATAATAAAACGTGATATTCATAAATATACTTAAGTGTTTAGCTCAAGATATATTTAAAGAACTTCGTGAAAGACAATAATTAATCTCGTATTGCTTGAGACCTGATAACCCAGGATAATTTTTAAGTTCTTAAATGACCTTACTCTACTCAAAGCTTCGTACAGTGGGCCGTGAGAAAACAGTCATCTTTAAGGTTTAGTCCAACCTTTCACAATACCTGTCGCGCCGTTTATGGCGAAAGGCATTTAATATAAAACTTTTAAACTAAAGTTTTCATAACCCTTTATGCACAAAAATTCAACCACTGATTATAAAAATTTTAAAATGTCCATACCGGCTAATTTCATTTCAAAAATCACATCAACAAATTTGTAAAGCTTTGAACTTTGCCGTCATTCAGGGTCCTCTATAATATATATAAAAGAAAGTTCTCTCAACTAATTTTATCTGTTGCTTTCGTAAAATATATCAAATAAAACACATATTTGAGTTAAACTTTTCGAGTGAAGAAAGTTGAACTAGAAACACAAAATTTATGATATCAATTTCGTGACGAAAATTATACGCATTTTTTAACTGCCTTGGAAACGTAGGGAAAACCTCTTTTATTCATACGAATCGTTGCAAAAATCCTGTTTTTTATTTTGTGTTTCTAGCAGTAGACGGAATTTCACAACGTTCCGAATAAATAAAAAAAGATTTTCCGTACGTTTCAAAGGCAGTTAAAAAATGCGTATAATTTTCGTCACGAAATTGATATCATAAATTTTGTGTTTCGAGTTCTGCTTTCGTCACTCGAAAATTTTACCTCAAAGTGGTGTTTTATTTGATATCAGTTATTTTGGGATAGCAAATTTAAAATCGACGAAAATACATACAATTATCTAAATGTTATATTTTTCTCAAATAAATTGCTAAAAATATTATCTAAATCTAAATTATGTATTCAAATCGATGGGTCCCTTGAAACATATAATTTTTCGAATACGAAATAAAGCGAAAAAGAATGATCATATCCTTTATATTCGAAAAAATAAAAAACAAAAAATTAAATTATGAGAAATGATATAAACTTATCAACTTGGTACCAACTTTGGGTACAAGAAACAACTGTACAACTATAGGTAATATTGTATGCGTCTTCCCAGGTAGGTCAAGTGCGGGTGATAAACCCATGTAGCTAGCATGTGTACATACCTGCAATTAAAATGGGGAAAAATGTTATAATTTCGGTATGTGACTGAAAAAAACTCTAAAATACACACAAATTATGGTTTCCAAGACACGTACGAAGTGGTTAGCACAGCTGCGTCCTTCAACTTGTCAACTCGCGGGAAATTCCCCGATTTGCAGGGCAATTTCGGTTTCACTGGCATTCGGGGAATGGACAATTTTTTCGGGGAACTGGCTATGTTATTTTTATATCTTAAAGTAACCAGACGAATATGTTAATTTTTAACCTTTTGACCCTTTTTGGAGCAACATTTTTTTAAATTAGAATCGCAATATCTCCACAACAAGAGTTTTCCCAGATACAAGCTATATACCAGATGAAAGCTAAGGTTTTGGGCTAGATTTATGGTAACTTAGAATAAAATCGACTGACCAGTTTTTGAGAAAATGTTCGAAATATATATTTTCGATAACGTTATGACATATTTATACTTTATAAACACAAAAGAAAGCGTTAGATAGCCCTTCCATTGATATCATGTTAATTTTCGTTCTGAAATCGGTTTGTCTCCAAACCAAATTTGACAAGGGATGACGGAAAATTGTTAAACATTACATCACACTCCTACCCTGTCGGAAATACCTACAACGAAAATGAGGCCGTTATAGAAAGTTGAAACGACGATATTTGATACCTGCGCCGGGTATATAAAGATCGGCTTCGCCCGAACTTATACATCTTTACTTGTTTAAGCTAATCTGTTTTGTCATCTGAGGGGATTTAAAAAAAAAATCTTTAACTATTTTTATTCTTAAAAAACTCTAATTTTGGAGGTATTTTCAAATCGGTCCAGCTAACCGCAACTTTTGTTGGTGTTGCAGTCTAATATATATATCGAGCCCTAACGCCAAAATAAAGTAAGCGACATTTTTTTTTAATACATTATTTTGTTTTGGCGGTTAGGGCTCGATATGTACATATTTTTCGATCCAATCATTTTCTTATTTTCTGATTTGTGCTTCAGCTTCTCGCGAGCAGGCGAGGGTAATAAAAAACCGTGCATAAAATGGAATAAAAAATGTAAAAACGGTTCTAAGTATTAATTTTTTACGTATAAATATTAAAAAGAACAAAGCAAAAACTTGCAGTTCATTAAAGAAATGTTCAATTTATTACTTAGTTTTTTTTTGCTTTTTAAATTGATGCAGTAGTTTTAAATATATTTCCGTTAGAAGATAAAATTAGTCTATTTCTGAGGGGCTTGGCTTATTGTCACGACCTATAAAAGAGGCTTACGTTGGAGAGGAGGCTTGCGAAAACCGAAACAAAATCGGTTCAGGTTTAGCTTATCTGAGAGGGAATGTACATATTTTTAAGGTTTATTTTATAAGATATATTTAGGGACGAATATACATATTTTTAGGTTTTATTTTATAAGATATAGGGAGATAGGATAGGGATAAAGATGTACACTTAAATATCTCTAACACTTAAATAAATATTTATCATTTCAGATGGCTCGATATAAGCAGACTAGTTTTCCCGAAGATGATGCTAGCTCAGTCGGAGGCATCCATTTAAATGAGGGGACCGGTAGCACGGGACTGCATATTCGATATCACACAGCACGGGTGGGTACTTACAAAGACAATTCCTTACTTACTCGCAATCGTTCTGCCATTCAACAAAACAGTTTGTGTTTGCATCAGGGTAGCCAAATCATTTTTGAGAATTCCCCGATTTCGATAATGAAATTTCTCGATTTTGCCCAAATTTCGTAAAATTCCCCACCCATAGATATCTCCTTATTAAAAAAAATTGATGTATTTTGATGCATTGCTGGTATTTCTGTTTACTTTATTTTTAAATGTGTATAATTCATCTATTTATTCATAAACCACACCAAACTTTTATTAAGTTTGTTAACAAATAAAGAATAAAAAAAAAATATTCATATAATATTTACATATGTACATACGCGGTTCACAATTATTATTTTTTTGTTATTTAATTTGACTTATTTTTATAAAAATATAGTTCATTCTTTGACAAAATGATTTAAGCGGATCAAACTTTGTGCAATATTAAAAAAAAATCAACAAACTTTCGTAAAAATTTCGAGCTTTTTAATTAGATTTTCTAGAAAAATTTTGAGTATCCATTTTTATAGCCCACTCAATTCTAGTATAAAAAGTGGAAGTTTCAAGAACCTAAAAATTGTCGTATTAGAATTTTTTTGCCGAAGGTGTTGCGGTTTTCTTCCACATAAAATAAATTGTGTTTATTCGTTATATGAAAGCCATTTTAGCCATTTGAAACTTTATTATACAAGAATTGAACGAGCTAAAAAACTGCATATCGCTAGCTTAGAGTGAAAAGTTGCTAAGTCCACTTTTTATGAAAACTCATATTTTGATATAGGAGGCTAGGGAAATTGAATACGCATCGTTTCGAAAATTATAAAGGTACTTATTTTATTTTTTCCTCTTCATAAGCAATAAAAGGAAAATTTGCTAAGTCCCAAAGAAGCACCACAAATCCGATAAGGCCAAAATAATACGACATCTTTTAATAAATATCGAATCCTTCTGATTCTTATGGACTTTTGCTTTGCTATAAACGCGCAAAATGTTTGATTTAAAGTCTTAAGAAATAGTTAAAGAAAATGGCTATAGGAAGATTTTTTCCTCTCCTGTAATATTTTTAAAATGGGACTTAGCAACTTTTCTTTCTAAGCTAGCGATATGGCTCATTCCACGGTGACTGGTGAGACATTTCAACTTATATTTTTGTTTAAATCATTAAATTTGTGAAGCAAAAAATAAAAATTATTTACACCTAATTCCTCACAAAAAACAGTTCGTTCCCCGCCCCCCATGTAAACTGAAATTCCCCACAAAAAACGGTTATTTCCCCGATTCCCCACACAAACTGAGATTACCCGCAAAACGGGTAATTCCCCACGAGTTGGCTTCACTGGTTTGCACCAGAGTGTCCAGATTGGACGATTTAGCGCCAATGTGGCTTTTATATTTGCGCGTAAAAATCTAGGAAATCGCCTTTGGCGAAACACGTGATAAGTAGGTTATGGAGTTAGAGCTTTAATTTTAATGTGGCGATACTTTTTATTGTTACCGATTTTGTTGTAGCTTTTCGCACATTTGCCAATATTAAACCACCATTTGTGGCAACTCCCGCTGAATGGGAAATTTTGCAATTTCATTTGTGGAAATAGCTGATCTCGCCTTATTATAGCTTTTATTTTATTTTTAGCGCCGAGCGCTTAAAAGCGGATTAATCAATTATCAGTTATAATAAATTTATTAATTGCACAGTCCTACTGGGAAATGTGTTGATACAAATATTTTTTAAAAGTATGAATATTTAAAAAAAAATGTTTGTACATCACTCTCATATAAGTTATTTGCGTTATTTATTATTACCCTAAGGCATTATATTCGATTTGGTTTTAAAGACTATGATATAAAAAGATCTCATTTTTAAAATAAAAGATTCTTCAGAAATGGCTCATCTTTTTAAATAATCTGGACACCCTGGTTTGCACACAAATGAAAAATGGAACGAAACAATTGTATAACAGAAATCTTATACGAGAAAAGTTGATTGATCGCAACTCTAATAACTACTTTTAATGTATTTAAATTATGTTGAGATTAGCATCAATAATTTTTCAATCGGTTAAGTAGTTGCCGAGATATTAAACACATAAGAAATAGAAAAGTTCAACTTTACCCTCTTTTATTGGCTTTGGTTTTTATTTGCACCGAATAATTTTGGTTTGGTTAAAATCAGCGTAGAAAGTTCTATTGATCCTCGTTTCCTGTTTTTTTTACAGCTAAACGGTTGGTATTCTAAACTTATGTGTGTGGTTAAATGCTGTAGTACGGGAACAAACTAAATGAGAATAGGATAAAAGTAAACAAAAAAATTTCAAATTAAACTCCGAGTTTCTTAAACACCCCAATGTGAACACTTAACAGTTGCTCATAAACTCGAGTTAATGGCTCAATGAGAACGTAACATAAGATAGGTCGTGTCAGCTGACACGTCGGTGGCTGGTTGAGTTCTTAGTTTCGGGTACGAAAATGGGTTTTTGCGTTCCCGGGGTTTTGGGTAGTTTATTCACATTTGTGAGAGTATTTCGTACTTAGCTAGATATATAACGGGTGATTTTTTTGAGGTTAGGATTTTCATGCATTAGTATTTGACAGATCACGTGGGATTTCAGACATGGTGTCAAAGAGAAAGATGCTCAGTATGCTTTGACATTTCATCATGAATAGACTTACTAACGAGCAACGCTTGCAAATCATTGAATTTTATTACCAAAATCAGTGTTCGGTTCGAAATGTGTTTCGCAAACCCAATTGCTGCGAACGGCGACGAATCGACATTTCACGGTCTTCAGCAACACTCTCAGAAACAGACGCAATATTCTCTTCTGTACGCACTGTACGCATTCGTGTGGTTGGTTTAATGTCCAATAAAGTAAACTGAGTGCGAAACTTGGTCACAATCGCATTAATTGTTTGCTCACTTGGTCGATTATGTAGACCATAAATCGGACGTAAAGCGAACCGAACACTGATTTTGGTAATAAAATTCAATGATTTGCAAGCGTTGCTCGTTAGTAAGTCTATTCATGATGAAATGTCAAAGCATACTGAGCATCTTTCTCTTTGACACCATGTCTGAAATCCCACGTGATCTGTCAAATACTAATGCATGAAAATCCTAACCTCAAAAAAATCACCCGTTAGTTGAATAAAGCACTGCGAGGGGTAGTATATCGTGCCTCAGCTCATCACAGTACCTCACCTAGCCCTAGACACTAGAAACTTCAGAACTGATCCCTGGCGTAAAGAATGTATGTGGTGCTCTCTTGGCCATGAATCTCGTACTTACTCTCGTTTGCCCGAAAATGTAAAAAACAAACCTAATGTTAGGCAAGAGGGTAGATAAAATTACATACACAATTAGGGGATTCACGAGACGTGTTAACCATCGTAAAATCTTAAGCTTAACATTTGTTTATGTAAAAAACGGCTAAAATGGTTTTAGGAGGAGGAAGAGGGGCCAATTATATAAATATTTTTTATCAGTTTAAAAACATTTCGGTTTATTTAGAAAGCCTCTAAAACCATTTCAATACCTTTTTTACATACAAAAATGTTAAGCTTAAGATTTTACGACGCTTAACATGTCTTATGAATCCCCTAAATATGTGTAATAAACGACATCAATTTCAGTGCTGTATTTTTGGTAAATTTCTATTAAAAAAAAATAAAAAACAATGTAAAATTAGGCCATAAACAACAAAAAACAAATAACTTAAGGACGAGCACACCTAAAGTTAAATATTCTTAAAATAGAATATGTATTAACAAAAAACCAACAACAACCACATGATCAAATTTAAAAAGCAGCAGAATAGCTGCCCTTGATTGTTGTTGGGGTCACATTTGAAAAAGTGGAAAAAGCAACAATAGTTTACGTGGCGAACTTAGCTCAGTCTGTAGACCATTGGCTTTGTACCCGGAGGTTGCTGGTTGATATCCCAGTCTCGGGGCTTGTAGAAGTCTGACAAGGAGATGTAGTGATTTCCGAAATAGCAGCTTTAACTTTACTGTCGTTTTTCCACAAAAATTTTCATTAATAACAGGAGAGGAGACCGTGGGAGATCGACCTTCGCCGATCTGATGACTCAATGAGACATATTTTATATCAAATATAATTTATAAACAAATATGCCTACGATAACTTGCCTACCGAAAAGTGTTCATAGCTATTTTTAATCTAATTAATTTTAATCAATATCCTTTCATCACCTTCACTCTTGTCATAACCGAATGAGTTTTATCTCAATGGATAGTTTTTAACACACAGAATGCCTACTTATTTCTGTGCATGGCTACCTGTCAAGTAGATGTGAACAGGTAAGTCAATATAGATAACTACATCGATCTGTTAAGCAATCGAAATTGATATCATAGGTAAGCAATTTTAATTACAAAGCCAATAATATAGCCTTGCCTGCAAAAAATCATACATAAAATATTATTGCCAAGCTATAAAGTTGTAGAATTTTAGCTATTTGATAGGTGCGAGAGAGAAAGTAGAGCGCCCGAGGTCCGTGTGATAGAACAGGACACAACATAGCAGCTGCACGCTACCTGACCGTTGAGTGTATCCGAGTGCGCATGCTCGTGTATAGTCGAAAATAATTTATTAGTGATAACAAGTGCTAAATAATATTAATTGTGATTTTAAAAATGCGTAAAAAGTGTTTTTTTGTGGTACGAAAAAAGAAATTATTGACTTTGATGAAAATTCATTTAAAAGATGCCATTTAAAATTGGCTTTCCCTAAATAACAAAACTTTAAGTATGGAGATATTCAATTAAGCAAAGAATCGTTCGATTTTGTTGGTTATCACTCCACGTGTTACAACAAAGTTACAGTTTTAAAACAAAAATACAAAGAAGAATTTGAAAATTTCGTAAAAATTATGAAGTAAGTAAACGTTTCTGTTTATACTTATTAAAAATTTACAATTGGCTATTTTTTCCATATCGATTTTTGCTTTAAAAACAAAGCCGTACATTCAATTTCAAATATGCCATTCTTGTAAATTTAAACTTATCTTTTATTTAAATTTTTCTGAATATTTTAAAATTCAAATAATTTTTGTAGCTATAAATTTGATTTTTGTGAAAGTTATGTCCATTAATTGAAAAACTTAATATAAATAAACATTTTAACAATGAGTAAATTTCCTTAAATTATGTGAATTGATTTAATAACATTGAAATTTTCATTATCATTATATAACTATTTTTATAAAATTTTTGTAGCTCCCAATGACCTCAAGAAGTCTTAATTCTAGTGATAATGAACCTCCAGAGACAACAGCTCTTGAAGATGATGAAAATAATACAGAAAATGTTGCAAATTCTGAGGATTTGTACGAGGTAATGATTAATTATTTGCTACTGAATCATTTAAATATATTTGAAGAACAGTATTAGATAGCACTTATAATATAAATTACTCTATCTATGTTATATATTTTACTTTTGCTGCATTTACATATTTTTTTCAATTGATAATAAATTTCTTGAACATCTTATAACCGTAAACTAGAAACTTAAAAGTTTTCTATTCATTTCAGATGCCGTCAACTTCAACATCATCTACATCTGCTGGCCAAGTTGTCTGTTGTATATTTTGCAACCACAAACAGAAAAAATTTAAAAATAAAATTTTAAATTTTAAAAGTAACACTTATTCTTTCCCGCTTTGCGGCATTTACTTAATTTTTGAATAATAAATGAATTACTCTTTATTTCATTTTAAATAAAGAATATAGATTTTTTTATAATTTTTAATTTTTGTAATTTAGATTTAAAATGAAAAAAAAACTTTGTTCAATTAATTTTTTTTATTTATTAATATATTAAATTATTTATTTTTGATTGTTTCACAGGTGTAAGTATATATAGTGTGAAATAATACAAAAATTGTGATCGAAATTAGAGTTATAATAAATTAGAGTTCAAAATTACTGTAAAGTAAAGTAAATTACTGTAAAGTGTAAAGAGAATGCACTCGGATACATTCAACGTAGTAACGTCAGGTAGCGTGCAGCTCGAACCTCGGACGCTCTACTTTCTCTCTCGCACCTATCAAATAGCTAAAATCCTAAAACTTTATAGCTTGACAATAATATTTTATGTACGATTTTTTTGATTGGTTTTATAATTAAAATATCTTCCCTATGATATAAATTTCGATTGCTTAACAGATCGATGTATTTACCTACGTACATAAATCTACTTGCCAGGTAGCCATGCACAGAAATAAGTAGGCAAGCCTACCCAGGCATATTCTGTGTGTTAAAAACTATCAATTGAGATAAAACTCACTCAGTTATGAAAGAGTGAAGGTGATGAAAGAAAATTGATTAAAATTAATTAAATTAAAAATAGCTATGAACACTTTTCGATAAGCAAGTTATCATAGGCACATTTGGTTATAAATTATATTTGATAGAAACTATGTCTCATCGAGTTATCAGATCGTTGAAGGTCGATCTCCCACCGACTCTTAGACTATAACGGCCTCAAGCTCAATCAAATTGATTAATATAATTTTTATAAGGTCATAGATAACAAAAAAAAATATTTCTAATTACTTAAAACATTTACTAAAATTATAGATTTGTATATATGTATGTATGTACAGTGCCGTACTAAATTATTGGCACAGGGAAGTTCTCGCAATGCATATTACATTTTTTGCTCAGAATTTTTTATAAAAATATTGCTCATATTTACTACAACCAAATACATAAGTTGCTTTTACTATACGGCGTATAGTGTCGATAAGTAATTAGAATATGTGAAATGTAAATATGCAAATAGTTCTAAATTTTTTACAAGGTGTCTAAATTTTTTTCTTGTCAAAACCCTGGGCATTTTGCGTCCCTGCAAGTATTGTACCGCGACCGGGACCGGGACATAGCTCTTAAATCGGGGGCAGTCCCGTCGAAAACGGGACGGTTGGCAACCGTGGTGATAGCCCTGAATAACAATAATGGCAATGTTGCTCAACATTAGTTTCTGTTATTCAAAATAGAATTTTCAGAATGTATGCCTGTAACAAAATTCGATAAATATCACTGTAGAAACTTTTTAGCTTTGTTAAAAATTACGTCAAATACATATCATCCTCTGAGTGGTTTGCACTTTCTCATATTTATAAAATTTTGCATATTCGACTTGTTGAAGAGTGATAACGGAGAACAGCTGTGGGAGTCGAGTGGCGATTGCAGCTTTTCCATATTGAGCTTTCCTTGCATTGCTGGGCGCAAGTTTTTTACTGCCCATTGTCGTTTGTGTACCTTAAAGGATTTTCATATGTATACTGGAAATAGTACTGCACCTTACCATGTTTCGGGCTCTGCGAAGTCGATCAATCTTAGTGCGTTGTCGGATGTTTAGTCGTGGTGGCTGAATTTTCACAATGTGGCACCGAGGTCCTCTTCCTTGCTGGTGTTCTGACCATTCATAGAATATGTCTTTGATCCCCTCGCCCTTCTTTTCTGTCGGGGCATTGGCGCAAATAAACGCGTTGTTGAAGCATATCCGTTTGATGCGGACTATGGCTAGAAACTCATTCACCGGGGTGAACGCAGTGTTGCCGTGCCCGAAAAATAGAGTTTAACAAATCTTTCAAAAAGTTTGATAAATCCCGTTAAAATTAAGCAACTTATTTAATGGGTCTTAATAAAACGAAAAATGCCTGGAGTTACTGTTTGTTTCTTCCCGAGCTTGGTAAATTGGTTATAGAAATAACAAGTAAGAAAGTCTAAGTTCGGGCGGAGCCGAAAATTAAATACCCGGCGCAAGTACTCAGTATATGTTTTTCACCTTTTCGAAAGCTACCGCTACATGGTAAGCCGGGGTGTATCAATTTTGAGTAAATTCGCGTCCTTAAATTTCGAAATATTGAAGTTTGAAGCATTTCTGAAATTTACCGTTATATGAAAAGCGGCCGTAATTTTAGGTCGATTTCAATATTTTTCAATGTTTTGCTTTTATGTTGCATGCACAATAACCATACCGAGTTTGGTACAAATTGTTACCGAGATACATATATGTGATCATAAGTGGGCGGTGCCACGCCCATTTTCCAAATTTTTATCATAAGCGCATTTCTTGGTAAAGAATTTTTGCAAGCATATATTTTGAATAAATAACTTTAATATTTACTGATTTATCGATGATTTCGTATTTCTCTAAATTACCGTTATATGGGATGTGGACGTGGTTATTGTGCGATTTTAAAAATTTTCGGCCAATTGGTATGCTGTACCAAGGCCAATAACTGTGCTAAGTTTGGAATGAGGTAGGCGTGGTTATTGTCCGATTTTACCCATTTTCAATGCCATCCGTTCTACGCCCGAAAGAAGTGCACGTACCAAGTTTCGTTAAGATATCTCAATTTTTACTCAAGTTATCGAGTGCACAGACGGACGGACGGACAGACAGTCACCGCTTAATCGATTTCTTTTTTCATTCTGATCATTTATGTATACATTTTTCTATATCTATCTTGATTCGTTTTGCCTGTTACAAACAACCGTTATGTGAACAAACTTATAATACACTTGTGCACAAGTGCGCTCGGGTATAAAAAGTATGCAAGTAGTTTTTTGAATGAATGCAAAAAACGAGTTTGGTATCATGTTATCCACAATAAGGATCTTCACCGAAAGTGATAAAGGGATAAATTGCTTAAATTTATTAGTTTATCCGCATTCTTCATGAACGCACCTTGGTAAATAATTGCAAAATATTTTTTATTATTTAACTTTTCTGGCTAGTTACGTTTCATTCTTACCTCGTCCATTGTGCTAATTTGCTTTTTATGTTTTCGTAGAAAAATCGATCACCTGGCAGTCTGTCAGGCCTGAATTTTGCTGAAATTTATTCGTTTATCCACCAAAATCGTCGGATAATGTGATAAACTTTGGTGAAATAGATTTTAATACAATGTTCGACAGTTCATTTATCAAAATGATAAATTTATCATTTTATCAAGTTCATCAACAGTTTGGCACAAGGCGAATTATACAAGGTGGCGTTACTGGCGAATTTAGGTTTTCGCCGCGGTCCTTCTCTATGCCAACATATGTGCTCTCTTTTTTTTAAACTTGGAAGGTTTGTATTTGAAACTGAATTTAGTTTGGTCATATATGTAGTCCAAAAAGTTTAAAATTAAAACCGAAATTTTTAACCGTGTACTACTAAAGTCACTAGTATTTTTAATGCAATCTTGCCAACAGCAGTGTTTTCTGCATACACTTGCATCCAGAACCCTCTTGACTCCCTTCGTAGTATTTAATATCCAAAGTGCTGTCTTCACTGATGTCCAGAAGGTTTTCAAAAGCTTAATTTGTCATCTCAGTAGGTTTAGTTTTCGGGTCACATGAAAACGGGTTTGTTATTCAGCTGTAGACATCCTCAGAGTCAAACCTTCCAAGTTAACGCTGGAAATGCGCGTTAACGCTAAGAAAATAACATTTACAGCCAATTTCACGAAAGCAATTTAAGTGAAAAATGATTTTAATTTTTTGAATATTATATGGAAATTGACAGAAAATAAAAAATTATTTTCAATTTAAATTGCTAGTGAACTCGGCTGTTATCCATTTTCTTAGCGTTAATTTCGAAGTTACATATGTACGTTTTTCTGATTTTCTTTGTTTATTTATGGGGTTTCATGCAAATAACTAGAAATTCTAAAATATACATGTAACCAATAAAAACAATCTCGACGTGCTAGAAAAAACCAAAGATGTATTTTAATTTCGCAGGCCTCTGTTATCTTCGCAGCGTCATCCAATACGGGTTTTAATCTAGCGGCGGCATCTTCCTAGTCGCCATGGAATACCGACGGATCATATAGCGCCTTCTCGTGACGTTTTCTGCCTCTTGCTTCATCCTAGACATCGCTCCTTTCGTTTTTCCAACCACTACAAATATCCGCACACTTGCTCCATTTGAAACCATTTTTGTGTACAAATTTGTCGATAGCTTTAAAAATTCCGCCGCTAGTGGTGTAAGTCTCAAGTACTTCGCGCATCAAAAGTTCGTCTTCGATTTGCAACAAGAGAAGAACATTAACTCCCACTACGTCGGTACTTTCGTCAAGTTGCAAACTAAAAAATTCACAAGTTTTCAAACTCTTTATAAGTTCGTTTTCGACTGCCTCTAAAATCGTGTTGATTCGAGAACAACCCAGCCAGAAAAAAATCCGAAAACGAGAAAAAAAGTGGATCAAACGCGGATTAGGTCTACAAAAGTACCGAAAATGGTTGTGAAAAGGGTACGTTTTCGGCTATTTTTATACCCGAGCGCACTTGTGCACAAGTGTATTATAAGTTTGTTCACATAACGGTTGTTTGTAACAGGCAAAACGAGTCGAGATAGATATAGAAAAATGTATACATAAATGATCAGAATGAAAAGAGAAAACGATTAAGCGGTGACTGTCTGTCCGTCCGTCCGTATGTGCACACGATAACTCGAGTAAAAATTGCGATATCTTAACGAAACTTGGTACGTGCACTTCTTTCGGGCGTACGACGGATGGTATTGAAAATGGGCAAAATCGGACAATAACAGCGCCTGCCTCCCACATACTGAAGATAATTCAGTCAAAATTGATATTTACAATAATTTTTAAACGAAAAATAGGAATATTATAAATTTTTGGAAAATGGGCGTAGCCACACCCACCTATGGTGACATGTGTATATCTTGGCACAGTTGTTGGCCTTGGTACCAAATGGCCGAAAATTTTTAAAATCGGACTATAACCACGCCCACATCCCATATAACGGTAATTTAGAGAAATACGAAATCTTCGATAAATCAGTAAATATTAAAGCTAATTTATTCAAAATTAATGCTTGCAGCAATTCTTTACCAAGAAATACGTTTATGATAAAATTCTGGAAAATGGGCTTGGCACCGCCCACATATGATCACATATATTTATCTCGGTAACCGTTCTACCAATTTGTACCAAACTCGGAATGGTTATTGTGCTTGCCACATAAAGGCAAAGCGTTGAAAATTGTTGAAATCGGACTAAAATTACGGCCGCTTTTCATATATAATATTTCGAAATTTACGGACGCTAATTTACTCAAAATTGATACACCCAGGCTTAACATGTAGCGGTAGCTTTCGGAAATGTAAAAAACATATTTTTAATACTTGCGCCGGGTGTCTGATGTTCGGCTCCTCCCGAACTTAGACTTTCTTACTTGTTCTGATTCAATTTTTCGTTGACAAAACGTACTGGGGAACTACGCTTAAGAGCGAAATACACCACACAAGCAAAATATATCTTTGCTGCAAGCCATTTGTGTTGTATAGGAGCCGCTGAAGGTAGTTTTAATAAAAATCATTTGTTTTTTGCTTTTCTAGCCGCCATGTTGAAGTTTGAACAAACCGCTTGCGTTGTGTATGGAAAGTTTAAAGAATTTGCCCGCACCACTAATATACTCTAGCCACTAGCGGCACCCTAGGCACACGCTCGCGGCACCCACTTTGGGAAAGCCTGATGTATACAACTGGTTTATCTTACTTTGGCGTTAGTCTTTTGATTTAGGAATGTTTTTCTAATTTTAATGCTAAATGGGAAGAATTAAAATGAATGGCACCCTTTTTGGCACTTTTATTTTTCTATTTGGCACATTTTGGCACTTTATAATCCTCAATATGGCACTCCACAGCTAAGTATAGTTGGCAGTAGCGTGCAGAAAGCTTTCGCTGGAAAATCGTCACTTTACCCTAAAAAATAGCACAGCGCTACTATTTTGTATGGCATAAAATATGGGCACATAGAATTTTTCACAATGCCGATATGCAAAAGTTTTTATTTTCACTTTTTTTCACTATTTTTTATATAAGTTCAGTTCATACTATAACAAAAAAACATGAAAATGTGATTTCTCAACTCTGTTCAAAACTCAGCAAAATTCAATAAATCAACATGCAAATTTTTAATAAGATTTTTTATAGCTTTTTTGTATGCAGTTTTGTAGTTCACTGCGGCTTTATTACATGCCTCACAAAAGGCTGAACCATCGTTGGAAAGCCATGCAAAATCGGTAACCCACTCAGCTTTAAACCTTCTTTTGTTTTCTTTGTTCTCAACACTGAAAAATATGTACATAGTTCAAAATAGAAAAATTACATATATTTTATAAAAATCCGTAAATATTTACGTGAGGTGAATTAATGTAATTCGTCCTTTGCTTTTTAATAACGAATCTGCAAACAAACTACAAATTTACTAAACTTATTGCCCTTCAAATTAATTTAACTTTCTTACTTCTCCATTAAAAACACATCCGTCTTTATGTACATATTGCAATGTGAAGAACTACGCGGTGTTACTCGATGTTTTCATAACATTGACGATTTAGTTGTATTGAAGATCGTTTAAAACATTGCAATGCGAATAAAAATAGAATGTAGGAAAATTCAAAAAATATCCTTACTTAATATATATATTATATATATATATATATATATATAATATTATAAATCCGAAAGTGAGTTTGTTTGTTTGCTACGCTTTCACGCTTTAACTACTCAACCGATCATCATGAAATTTTGTACACTGCTGTCATTTAGCCCAACTTAAGATACTAGTGAACCCGCATGGCGTCAAAACGCCAGCATTTAATTGAATTTTTTAAACAGGTGAAACCCTATTCCAAAACCTTTAAAAATATTCCTAATAATTAATCTAAACCATTTCTCAGTGATGAGAGGTCTCGCATGGTGTCGGTTTTCATTTCTTCAAATTTCAAATCTCCCTGTAACTTCAAAAAATAAAACCTGTGCACATCTATATAGAATCCCAATTCTTTAATTTCACTTCTCATTTTGGAAACTCGAAATAACGGTGCAGATGCTATGACCTTAAAAAAATAGATGGCAACTCTAATTAAAAATATTATCAGCCTATAGTTTTCTTAAAACTCTTTCGTTTGACACTAATATTTCGATGCTTCATTTCATATCTTTCGTATAAGTAAAACAAATTCGACTTTTCGAACAGGTGGCAACCCCTTTAAAAGTATTTTCAAACTAAAATTTTTCGCCTGGCATTGTTATACATATTTCAATTAACTACTCAGTTTATAAATAAATTATTTTCAAACCCATTTCGATTGATACCCATCTTTTGACAATCCATTTAACTTATTAAATAATTTGAGCTTAATTTTTTCAACAAAAAAAACATATGTTCAGCTTAAAGATTTCTTAACACTCGTTCTATTTTAAGATTTCATGTAACTTATCTATAACTAAACGAAATACCACTTTCAAAAAAGGCGGCAACCGTCTTAAAAATTATTTTCAAACTAAAATTTCCTTAAATATTTTTCGTCTGACATTGTTATAAATATTTCATGTAACTGATGAATTAGGTGGAAATTTATTTGTAAACACGTGGCAATCCTCCTCAATTTAGTTCTTAAATAAAGGATTTTAAACCCATTTCCATTCATAACCATTGGTTAGTAACTCATTTAACTTATTAAATACTTTTAGTTTAGCCCTTTAAACTGGAGCAACCCTCAAACACATCAAAAATGGTCTAAATTGTCAAACTAAGTATTTCTTGAAGCTCTTTCATTTAACATCCATCGTTAATATTTCAAATAGGTGGCAAACCTATTCAAAATATTTTCAAACTACTACCTTCTTAAACCTCTTTTGTATGACACCCATATAGCGATACCTTATTTACTTACCAAATTACATTTTTTTTTAACATGTACGTAGTAAAGTTATAAAACCTTTTCAAAACCATTTCGATTGATACCCATATTTAATAATTGATTTAACTTTTTAATTAATTTGAGCTTAATTTCTTAACAAGTGGCAATTTTTTTCAAAAAAGTAAAACGTTCTTGAATATCCACACCCTAATCCCTTTAATTTGGTACCTCACTTTTGAAAATCGAACGAACGCTGTGGATCTGATGGCATTGATAATTAAATTATTTGAATGCAATTTTTTATCAAGTGGCAACTATTTTCGAAAAAGTAAAGCCTTATTGCACATCTACAGACAAAGCGCTTTAATTTGACATCTCATTTTTGAAAATCGGGCGAACGGTACAGATCTTTTATGCTGCACAAAAAATCCCTTCGCGTATTATGTATATAGATAGGATAAATTTAATCTCGATTAGACAAGGGAATGTGGCACCTCCCATACAAGCGGAATATTTCATACTGCATTTTTCAGGAAATATTTCTGATAGATTACTGGAACTTGGTATGAACAGCGGCGGACACAGGTAGGGGAAATTGGGGAAATCTAGTATTCATCATTATATTGAATTATTGGGGTTTACTAAAATTTCTCAAATTCACAAAGTTTTGAAAGTGTAGAAAATTTTGGAATTTCACTCAAGTTATTAAAGCGCTTGGCCTGTAGATGTGCAAACTGGTTTTATTTTTTCGAAAGGGGTTGCCACCTGTTAAATAATTATACTCAAGTTATTTACTAATCAATGCCCTCAGATCCGCACTGTCCGTTTGATTTTCAAAAGTGAGGTACCAAATTAAAGGGCTTAGGGTGTGGATGTTCAAGAAGGTTTTACTTTTTCGTAAAAAGTTGCCACCTGTTAAGAAATTAAGCTCAAATTAATTAATAAGTTAAATCAATTATTAAATATGGGTAGCAATCGAAATGGTTTTGAAAAGGCTTTATAACTTAACTACGTATAGGAGGGTTGCCACATGTAAAAAAAAATGTATTCAATTTTAATTATGTAAAGGAATTTGGTAAGTGAATAAGGTATCGCTATATGGATGTCATATAAAAGAGGTTTAAGAAGGTAGTAGTTTGGAAATATTTTGAATAGGGTTGCCACCTATTTAATTGAACTATTGGGTATAAGTTATATGAAATATGAGCGATGGATGTCAAATGAAAGAGTTTCAAGAAATTATTGGGGGATTCACAACGGTGTCGTAAGTGTCGTATTGTTGTATGTCGTAAACTTTAAAAGCACCACTGAGAAATGGCTTAGATTAATCATT